>NW_026781804.1:67500-162500 GCF_030144855.1 Hypanus sabinus
GAACAAGTGATCTGCTAGGAAAGGAGAGTAGCAATAGGAGCGAGCGAATGAGGAGGGGACCCGAAGGGAAGTAATAGGCAGGTGAGAGGAATTGAAAGATCAAATTGGGGAACGGAGAAAGCGCGGGGAGGAATTTGTGCACAAGTAGGAAAATTCGCTGTTTATGCCGTCAGGATGGAGGTTACCCACACGGAATATAAATCGGTACTCCTCCGTCCTGAGGGTGGCCTCATCCTGATACAGGAGGATGCCATCGATCGAAACGTCGGACTGGAAGTAGGGATCGGAATTAAAATGTTTGGCCACGAGGAAGTCCTGCTTGTGGCGGGTGATGCGGAGATGCTCAACGAAACGGTTCTCCAATTCATGACCGGTCACTGGTCTCAGTAATGTAGCGGAGGCGGCAGCGGGAGTACCGGACACAACGGAGAAATAAAAGCTGCCGGTTCCCAGTTTGTCTCTAGGGATGGAGACAGAGAGATCGAGAAGGAATGCTCAGATACTCGTTCCCCTACATTCTGGAATGAAATGCAGCTGAAGGCACATTGCGTGTGAGTGAGAGTGAGAGTGTGTGTGTGAGAGAGAGAGAGAAGAGAGAGAGAGAGAGAGAGAGGAGAGAGAGAGAGAGAGAGAGAGAGAGAGAGAGAGAGAGAGACGAGAGAGAGAGAGAGAGAGAGAGAGAGAGAGAGAGAGAGAGAGAGAGAGAGAGAGAGAGGGGGGGGAGAGAGTGTGAGAGAGAGAGAGAGAGAGAGAGAGAGAGAGAGAGAGAGAGAGAGAGAGAGAGAGAGAGAGAAGAGAGAGAGGGAGAGAATATAACAATATAACAACAGAACACTGAACTCTTCAGCAATGGAAAAGAACCAATGTGGCTGACTGAACTAATCCCTTCCCCCTACACAATGTACATTTCCTTCCTTTTTCAGTGCATACATGTTTCTCTGTAAATGGCTCTTAAAACTCTCAATTGTTTCTGCTTCAACGACCACACCAGACAGCGCAGTCCAGACACGCACCATTCTCTGGTGGCCGAAAATACTTCCCGTTACATCTCGTTTATATTTACCCCTCTCTCCTGAAATGCATGACCTCTGGTGTTAGACATTTCAGCCCTTGGTAAAAGATATTCTACATCTAGTCTAATTATGCCTCACATCATTTCAGAAACATCTCAGATCTGCTCTCAGCCTCCGCCACTCCAGAGAAAGCAACCCCAGTCTGTCCAAACTCTCCTGTCAGCACATGCCCTCTCATCGATGCATTTCCATAGTAAACCTCTTCTACACCCTCCGCAAAGCCTTGACATCCGTCCTATGATGGGTCGACCGGAAATATCTACAATATTCCAGCTGCGGCCCAACTGCAGTCTTATAACTCAGCAACATAATCACTGGTTTTGAACTCAGTGCCTCGACTAATTCAGACAAGCCCGCCAGGCGCCTTCTTAACCAATCTGTCAGGCTGCATTTCCCCGTTTGGGGAGCTATGAACTTGGACGCCATGACTCACTTGCTCATCACACTGTTAAGGATCTTGCCTTTAACAGTGAACTATCTGTTTGCATTTGACCGACCAGGTTACATCACCACATTTGGAGAGTTACAATCCATCTGCCGTTTCTCTGCTGATGTCTGCAACTGACCCATATACTCTTGTCTTCTGTGTCAGTCGTCTCCGCTGTCCACGACACCGCCAATCCTTATGTCATCTGCTAATTTACTAACCCACTCATCTGAATTTGCTTACATCTCATTTATATGCATAACAGCAGCCGTTCCAGTGCAAATCCCTGCAGAACATCACTAACCACAGACCTCCAATGAGAATCAGTCCACTCGACCACTCTCCTCAGTCTTCGATGGTCAAGCTATTTCTGAATCCAGCCCAAGGTCCAGACCCAACCTCAACAACAGCGATCAGGAGTTGTGGTCACTGTTTCCTGTCTATTGACCTGCTAATGGGTTGGTCACCTCGCCGGGTTCTTTACCCAACACAAGATCCTCTGCAGTCCCTCCTCCTGGTGCTCTGTCAACGTATTGGTTTAACAAACCCTCCTGGATGCACCTGGCGAATTCTGCCCCGTCGAAACCTCTTGCATTCGGAGAACCCAGCTTCCAGTCAGGGGGTTGAAATCCCCAGACAACAACTCTATTGTTTTACACCTTTCCTGAATCTGACCGCATATCTGTTGCTCAATGTCCCGGTGACTATTGGGGGCTCTGTAGTACAATGCCGTCAGAGTGATTGCACCCTTCCTGTTCTGAGTTCCACCCATAGATCCCCTCTGAGTGCAGTTGTGGTATTTTCTGTGACTAGTTGTCCAACTCCCCCTCTTATCGTTTATCTCCCTCTATGAACTTTCTGAAACATTCAAACCCTGTGACATTAAGCACCCGATCCTGTCCTACTATCAGACAGCGGACGCCAATGGATGAAGTTAGACAGAGCGATTAAGGAATGCAGGTGTAGCGCCCCGGTTAAGATTATTTATTCACTGCCAGGCTGTAGGTATTTCATTTCAGCGGATCTGTAAGGACAGTCTGCTCTGCTCTCAGACTGTTTGGGTTTGAGCTGAGATCAGGGGCTTGGTTGTTCAGCTGAGGAGTCTGGTGTCAGACAGTCAGGATGATGGAACTGGGAGAAGCTCCGAGGGAATTCCGGACCGAGAGGGTTTTGTGAGGGACACTAGGGTGGGGCGATGTCTTGTTGGGGGCAGCTGGGAGAAGACGGGGGGAAGATGGTTGAGGATGCCGTCCCTGTTGCACAGGGTGTTATGTGCTTTTGAATGGCTTCAGCGAGGAAGGACCGGATACTCCCGAGGGAGAGTCAATTTGTTCGGAATGGATTCCGAACGACATTCGGAAGGTGGAGTGTGTTTCCACACAGACCGAGGGTGCAGAGCGTGAATGACTTCAAGATGAGCTCCACGTCTACATTTCATTGTTTAATTATAATGAGACCTTTTGTTTTCTTTAATAACTATTTCGCTAAGTTAAGGTTCGTGAATATACTTTCAAGATGAGATCCATTCACGTCTACATTTCACTGTTTAAGTATAATGGGCCCTTTTTTGATTTTCATTATTCTCTTTAATAACTATTTGGTTAAGTTAACGTTCATAAATATACCCTCTTTATAACTGCATACAGTTCACGATCTGTTATTTCTTGCCGACGGACGATTGCAGGGGGACAGTAAATCACACAGCATTCACTCAAACCGGGGTCTGGGTAGGAGAGACACCCCAACCTCACGGGTTTGGCCGGACCGGAGTCGTGAACACCCGAGACGTACGGAGCCTGCGACAGGTCAGATTCTCGCCGCGGAGTCCAGTGGCTGATAGCGCCGGGCAGAGGAGCCGCTTTTCCAAAGACGCCCAGTAATAAGGTGTGTCTCAGGGTAAAATTGATCCCCGGAAGAGAGGCTTGAGCGAGTAGAGTGGCAACGCCTTAGTTACCAAACTACGCCTTCAGCTTTTTACTGAATCAGTAAAACCCGGCAGAATGCGTGAGGGTGAGAGGCGATCGGAGCAGATCATCATTTGAAAGTCTAATGGACGTGAAGAATGAAAAGGAGTTGACGGGAGGTCACGTGGTCACTGCTGTAGTGGGGGGGAGGGGCGGGAATGGAATGGAGCACTGTAATATTGTGAGGCATTTTCACCAGCCCGAACCCGAAGATTGTTGTCCCATTAGCTGGCTCGCGTTGTGAGGTTCCGGTCTCTTCAGTGGACAACGGAGCAGGGAGATCAACCTGAACTGTGGTTTAGAGAACAGTTTAGACGGGCCAGAGATAACAGCTAATTGTTAGCGAATTTAGCACTGAAGGATGAAAAACAATGATATCAGTAAACAGAAAGCAAACTGCAGTTGTAGCTCGAATTTTAAAACCAGCTTTGTCAAAGTACACAGCTGTGATAATGTTCCCATGTCGTCTCCACTACGATGTACAGCCAGCCATTATTTTGTGTGACTCCTTTAATCACTGTACTAGCGGTGGGGGGGGGGGGTAACCTGAGAGGGGTGTTCCGGAAACACTGAGCTGTCTCTGGCTGTCCTCAATTTCTTCGTGTATTGATGAAGCGCTTGACCGAGGTCACCGGGAATTTCACTGCGTTTATGAACTGCTCCCTGAACCTGGACTGGGTCACCCCGTAAATAAACGTATTCGTGCAGCAACTCAAATTCTGCAACATGTACCCGATTGCATTGAGGATGATATCAGAATCCGTATAATTATTGGCATCTGTTGCCCCAACATTATACTTAAAGAAATTTATAACAGTGACCAGCCATAGAAGGATAAAGCTGCCGGATATGGCGAAGAGTAAGATGATAGACCTCCTCCTGCTCTCCATCTCCGGGTCAGTCTGATTTTCCCCCTTCCTCTTCCCTCTCAGTCCTTCGCGTATTCGACTGGCCACTATAATGTGTCTGACTGTCAGGGTGTTGAGGAGCAAAATGACAGCGACCGGGATCAACGGGGTTAAACTCTTGTCCAACCTGTCAAATGCGACCCAGCCGTGCTCAGTGTAATAACTGGGGTTCAGTTTACAAAACCAGAGTACTCCATTGACCAGCTCACCCGCTTTGTGTATGAAGTAGAACGGGACGTTTTTCAAACAGCCAACGATGCAAGTTGACGACAAAACCAAGCCCGCCATTTTGCTGGTGCAAAAATGTGCTTTCAGTTTCCGGCAGCAAATAGCAACAAACCGATCGAAGGTGAAAGTGACGGTGAACCAAACCGAGCAGTCTCTGGAAGCACATTGCAGAACAAAGATTATACTGCACAAAGGGTAAATCTCGAGAAATGTACCCGGTACATAAAATCGCATCTTTTTCATAACCGCAGTGAGAACGGTGAGTAGATCCGCCACTGCCATGGCTACGAGATACCGACCGGTGCATCTGGAGAGGCCGCACTTTCCTCCAGACAGGATCACAATCGCCACCAAATTAACTGCAGGGTGGACAAGCAGAAACATACGAACTAATGCTCAGATACTTTCCATGTCATGTATCGGCAAGTATCGTATACAAATGTAAACATTTTTATAAATGTAAATATAAAAATGTATCGTATACAAATATCATTAACTAATAAAATGGACAGAATGTCGAATGTCCACCTGATACCGTGTGGACATGACGTCAGAGAGGGAAAACATCTAGAATCGGGTCCATCTCTTTCTTTCCTTCCACTCGTTGTGGAACCGGCGATTATTTACTTCTAGTACCGACCGGGTCGGCTGCAGTTTGCAGAAATAAAGGTAACCCAATTTCAACCATCAAACTGAACCAGAGAAAGGTCAAAACAACAGCAAAGTAATTAAACTGTTGATATGAAATCCTCCGATTAAAGGACATTCACCAGAATACGTGACTTCCCGGTACAGTTAAACAGGATGGAAATCTGAAAGTGATATTTTCGATCAGGATGGAGAAACAATGACTGGTGATGAAAAACAGAGACAAAACGCTGGAGGAAGTCAGCAAGTCGGGCAGCAGCGATGGAGAGAAATAAACAGGCTTTTGTTAAACTTGGGTTTCCATGATTCCCATCCCATTGTTCGTCTTCACCTGGAATGAATGTGTGTGAACTCCGGCATTTTTCACAACACGACACCGGTCACACTGAAATTGTGTCAAATCCTCAGATCACAGTTTGGCTGAATGGAGAAGGAATGTGAGGCATGAGAATCAGAGAGAAAATGCAAACGGAACATTTCAGTTAAAAGTCTCTGCCGTTCATGACCAGTGAATCCAGAGAATGAAATAACACACGATCCCATCAGACAGACAGAATTCATCATGCTGATTGTCTGATTAACTATAAAGTTACAAGACGTTATGACATATTATGAAACCATATCTGATTTCTGTGCCACCGACAGGCAATTTCATTAAAACAGCTTCTTTCTTTCATCAAGTCGCATATCATTATCATCAATGATAGAGCTGAGCTCAGCGCTCATGACTTTTGTTAAAACATGACACAACACTCAACATTGCTTACCAGGTACACCGACAGCCACAATGACAAGATAGTATGTATTCCTGATGCGGAGAAATGCTTCCAGCATTTTCTGAGCGGGTTGATGAGAGGATTTCAGCAGCCGACAGTAGTTCCGAATGTAAATAAATGGGAGAAATCTTCCTTAACCCTGAATTTATACACCTGCTGATCTTCATGGGACACCGACGCTTCAGATCGATCATGAAAATAAATAACAGCTTTAAGAAGAAGTAATACAGTGACTGTGTCAGCAGGGTGCATTATCAGCAGTCATATAAATAGTGTGGAATTGGAAATCCCCAGAGTACCGGCAGAACAGATTAAACTCTTTGGTGTCGAAATGAAACTTTCTCTCTGCGGTGAGGTAATTGTCCAAAGGGAGGTGGGCATGCCCATCTGTTTCCCTCTGAAATATTTACCTCCTTGCTACCAGCCTCTTAGGGTACAGAGGGTAGTGGATTTTCTCTTTACTGGAGGCAGACCTGGTAAAATGAAGTGAGTTCTTGTACTGCAGACTGGAGTTCATTCCCCGGCATAAACTCAACAGCTCCCCGATATCGGAAAAGGATAAAGCCCGATGATCTCACATTCGAACTCATCTTCTGTAACAAATGACATCTTCCCTGGTGTAAAGGTGGACTGGTCAATGAAAACGCTCCTCAGACAACGCAGGGTTTAAATACAGCTGACACTGTGTTGCTGTACCACGCCAAACTCGTGGGGCTGAGAATGACAGGAGGCCGCCCAACTCACTGAGCGCTTCACACAGAACATTTCTGAAAACTGACAACATTCCTCACATATTCACTGTCTCACGTATATTTTTGAACAGAAATCCCTTGGACTCTATGGACGTGTGAGCATCTCGAACAAAAAATCACCAAACACTACAACGCAGTGCACGCTCTTCACCCCCGATGTTGTGGGATCATTCAACCTACTCTAAGATCAATCTCACCCTCCTTTCCAACATAACGCTGCATTTTTCTATCATCCATGTACCCATCTCAGAGTCTCTGTAATGTATCAGCCTTTACCAATACTCCTTGCAGGATTTTCCACGCACTCGTCCTTCGCTGTGTAATAAAACTCTTCTCTGGCTTCCCCGCAATAAATTCTTCCAATCCCCTTAAATGGTGGACCGTCATACTGGCCATTTCCCTCCTAGTTATCCATCTTTTCGTGTCTTTTGTTATATTTTACACCTCTAAACCGTCACCTCCCATCCTCCGTCGCTCCAAAGAGAGAAGCCACAGCTCTCTCAGCCTTTCCTCACACGACATGCTCTGTAATTAAAGCATCCTGCGAAATCTCCTCCGCGTCCTGCCTAAAACGAGACGACCAGAACGGGATGTGATACTCTGACTGTGGCCTAACCACGTTTTTATTGGGCTGCAACGTTACCTCGCCGCTCTTGAACTCAATCTTCAATAAACTGAAACACATTAAAATAATCGGAATGAATATAACTGTTATGGTCCGGTCCTGAGCCCGCATTCCGGGTCTTGATCTGGTCCGCGGACACCGGACTCCGGGTCTTTTAGCCGTCCCTCCTTTCACCCTTGAGCCAATTAGTCACACCTGTGGATCATCGTGACTTGTTTAGACTCAAGGAGGCGCATCTGATGCCCATCGGCTGGCAGTGTACATAAGGGGCTCTGGGACTGAGCCTAGTTGGGGGGTCGTCCTGCTCTTGACCTGTCCTGTTTGTCTTGTTCCCCTGCTTCTCTCGTACGCGCTGGTCCCGCTGTTCTGTCCGGCTCCCCTTGCCCGTGCTGACGCGCAATCGCAGTGTCTGCCTTCCTTCCTCTCCCGGAGAGGTAGATGGAGGGATGGGTTGTGAAGATACAACCTGCGGAAAACATTCAGCAAGTCGGTCAGCATCTGTGAAGTGAGAAGCAGAGACAATGTTTCAGCTTGAAACGTACATTTAACAATGAATTTAAGATAAAACTTTAAGCAAGGAAGTATTAAGTTGCAAATTTTGAGGAGGAATGGATGGGACAATAGAAAATTATCTGATAGATCACGTCAGAGTCAAGTGACGTCGGGGATGGGACATTTTCTTCTCTGTGCCTATCCCCGTGGTAGGGAGGCGCAGCCTGTGCAGTACCAGAGAGAGGGGCAGCTGTGTGCTGAGCTGTAAAGGGAGTGGGATGTGGGATCCAGCGATGCCACAAATATCACTGCTGCTGGATGGCAGGTTCAGTGCATTTGAACATGTGCTGGCACTGAGTTGGTACTGAGTGATCTAAGGATGGCTGACAACGGCACGGGCGTGCCCTGCTGTAGGGGGTGGTGATCAGGGAGGGGCCTGCAGCACGGATTGGAGGATGGGTCGATGCACCATCGGGAGGGGTGGGGAGAGGTTGAGGTTCACTGACTGTTGTTGGGTGGTGTGCTGAAGGTCGGGCCTCGGGTAGAGACGATCTCCAGTGGCTGCTCCTGACCACCACTGGGAACCCCTAGACACATGTCGGCCACCTTTTCAAACCGAGCCTGGCACAGCTCCCAGCTGAATTGCGGGGACAGCGCTGGTCTGTGAGTACATTCGTCTTCCGTCCGGATGATCTGTGTCCCGTCCAGCCCAGCGAGTGAGGCCGCATCTTTGGCCGGTCCTGGGGAACGTCTGAATACAGCTGCTGCTAGTGGGGAGCAGCAGTAAACAGCGATCACATCACACACTTCAGTAAGCCTAGGGAAGAGGCACCAGTCAACGACTATCAATGACACACGTTAGTAACCCTAAAGAGAAGATTGCAGGGTGCTGCAAGGTAAAACTGGACAGTGGTCACGGTTAGTGGGACCTGACACAGCAGAACTGAACCGGCAGCAGAGAGGTTCATTGAACAATCCAGCCCAGGAACAGGCTCTATGGTCCGTAATGTTTGCAGAAACAATTAATAATCAAATAAACAAACCCAGTATGCCTTCGCAATGTCCAGATCCTTTAGGTTTCGGCCGGAAAGGTCGACTGTAGTCTTTTCCTAGATGCTGCCTGGCCTGCCGAGTTCCTCCAGCGCTGGTCTGTGAGTACACTCGTTCACCGTCCGGAGAATCTGTCTCCCGTCCAGCCCAGCGAGTGAGGCAGCATCTTTGGACGGTCCTGGGGAACGTCTGAATACAGCTGCTGCTAGTGGGGAGCAGCAGTAAACAGCGATCACATCACACACTTCAGTAAGTCTATGGAAGAGCCACCAGTCAACGACTATCAATGACACACGTTAGTAACCCTAAAGCATCCTCCAGCATTTTGTGTGTAGTTCAGGCTTTCGGCATCTGCAGATTTTCTCTTTTCCATATCTGACTATTTCTTCACAGCCACCTGCTTATCTAAACGTTTCTTAAACATCCCTAAAGTATCGGTCTCTGCTACCATGACAGGCAGAGCAGTAAAGGCGGCCACTACTCCCTATATAAAAACTTACCCCTCACATCCCTTTCCAATTACCCCCTCACACTTTAAATGCATGCTCTCTGGTATTGGACGTTTCCATCCTGGTATGAAACGATACTGTCGGTCTACTCTGTCCAAGCTCTCATTACAGCGCACTTATTCTGCACCGGGCAGCCTCCTGATAAACCATTTGTGCCCCGTCACCAGAGCCGCGACTGTGTTCCTATAATGGGGTGATCAGAGTTGCATGGCACTCTCCACATGTGGCTGACTGGTGTTTTATAAAGTCGCAGCATTATTTACCGACCTTTGAACTCAATGCCTCGGCCAATAAACGTGCCAAATGCCTTCTTAAACTCCGTTTCAAACTGTGTCGCTAGTTCCAGGGAGCTATGAAACTGGACCCCGAGACCATTACACTCATCAACACAGTTAAGGGTCGGCGCTACCAGTGTACTCCCCTTTTATAGTTGACCTCTGCGGTGCAACGCTTCGGTTTTGACCGTGTTACATTCCATCTGCCATTTTCCAACCCAAATCTGCAACAGATCTACGTTTGTACTTTCCACTGCATCCTTTGCCAGTCCTTTATATTATCCACAACACCCCCAATCTTCGCATCATCTGCAAAGTTCCTTGCCCCGCCGTCTGCATTTCCAAACAGAAGAGGTCTCAGTGTAGATCCCTGGGGAACGCCACTAATCACAGACTTCTAGTTGCACTGTCCTCTCGAAAACGACGCTCTGTCTTCTGTGGGCAACTGAAGTTCTGAATCCAAGAGGCTAATTCGCCACTGATCCCATGCAGCTTAATATTTGAAGGAGCCTCCCATGAGTGATCTTGTCAAACTGCTCACTAAAATTGAGCAGACAACATCGACACATCCACTTCCTGTGAGGCCTGCGCATGCAGGCTCCTCCCAGACTCCACCCAGCTAACTGGAGTCACCTGCCGCTCGTTTCCGACGCATTACATGCAGCTCATTTAGACTCAGCTCTCATGCACAGTCCATGCTCACTCTGCCGATCCAGCTGACCTCAAAAGCTTGTTTCTAGCTCGGTTACCTTGTTGCCTCGTCGTGTTTAGTATCAGTTCTGTCTTGGTTAGTGGCCCCTTTGGGACTTGCTATTTTGTAGCTTGTTACTAAAGTGATCGTTCCCCGTTGGATCGTATCCGCTGCTCTGCGGCTGAGTCAAGCCTCCTCCACATTTCCTGACAGGATCGGCAAACCATCGACTGACCCAGCACAGAATGCTCACCTAAAGGGAGTTCTCCGCCGACGTGTGTACGCCATCCAGAAGCAGCAGGAAACCACTAACTATCTGATCACCTCTCCGGGAACTCTGCCTCGATATACAGCAACCCCGGGGCAGCCAACCTCCTCTCTCTGAGCCCCGGATTCGGCTGCCCGACGCTTCGAATGATCCTGAACCCAAAGCTGCAGCTTCCTTTCCCAGAGCGTCTGCCTCTCCGAGCTCCAGCCATCTCTGCAGTTGACGACCCGAGCCGATAGTGCCTTCGCCATCTCTCTCTTCAATGGAAGAGCATAGTAGATCAGCGCACCACCACTCCAGTTTGCTAAATCTTCCTGAAGGTCTTCTGCAGTCAAACGGAGTTTTTGATTTGCCTTTCCAGCAATCCGACAAGCAGTTCTCTCAGAAAATTCGCTTGACCTTCCAGACCTCAACTTGACCTCCACCGTTCCTGTTAACTGTCATTTTTTAATTACATTGATAACTGAGGAAACGGTACATGAAAACGCTTTGCTATCTTCTTCTAGCCTTCTCCTGCTTTGTGGGCGTCATTTATTTTCATTTTCAGAGCGCTAGGCAGCTGCTTAAAGGAGTCCATGGCTGCTGATTGTTGGGACGAGATTTGAGGAGTCAGGGTATTTAGAAAGCGTTGAAATTTGCATCAGCTGGCCTTTCGTAGCGATGACTGTGAACAAGCCATAGCCCCAGCAAGCTAATTAACGTCCGCAGATGTTTACAATATACATTAGTGATTTAGATGTAGGGATTAAAAGTAACATTAGCAAATTTGCTGATGACACAAAGCTGGGTGGCAGTGTGAAATGTCAGGAGGAAGTTATGAGAATGCAGGGTGTCTTGGACAGGTTGGGTGAGTGGGCAAATGTATGGCAGATGCAGTTTAATGTGGATAAATGTGAGGTTATCCACTTTGGTGGCAAGAAAAGGAAGGCAGATTACTATCTAAATGGAGTCAAGTTAGGAAAAGGGGAAGTACAACGAGATCTAGGTGTTCCTGTACATCAGTCAATGAAAGCAAGCAGGTAGTAAAGAAAGCTAATGGCATGCTGGCTTTTATAACAAGAGGAATTGAGTATAGGAGTAAAGAGGTCCTTCCGCAGCTGTACAGGGCCCTGGTGAGACCACACCTAGAGTATTGTGTGCAATTTTGGTCTCCAAATTTGAGGAAGGACATTCTTGCTATTGAGGGAGTGCAGCGTAGGTTCACGAGGTTAATTCCCGGAATGGCGGGACTATCATATGTTGAAAGATTGGAGAGACTGGGCTTGTATACACTGGAATTTAGAAGGATGAGAGGGCATCTGATTGAAACATGTAAGATTATTAAGGGATTGGACACACTGGAGGCAGGAAACATGTTCCCGCTGATGGGTGAGTCCAGAACTAGAGGCCACAATTTAAGAATAAGGGGAAGGCAATTTAGAACAGAGATATGGAAAAATGTTTTCACCCAGAGAGTGGTGGATATGTGGAATGCTCTGCCCCAGAAGGCAGTGGAGGCCAAGTCTCTGGATGCTTTCAAGAGAGAGTTAGATAGAGCTCTTATAGATAGCGGGGTCAAGGGATATGGGGAGAGGGCAGGAACGGGGTACTGATTATGTATGAACAGTCATGATCACAGTGAATGGCGGTGCTGGTTAGAATGGCCGAATGGCCTACTCCTGCACCTACTGTCAATTGTCTATTATCTAAGAACTTGGTAAAAGTTATCTGAGAGCTCAAATCTCTTGGAATACCAAACTTTTGTCTGGTGCTCCTTTCCTTTTTTTTTCACTCTAAAATTGTACAAAACAAAAGCAGTACACTAATCTTACTTAAAATGTTGATGTTTCATCTTTAACTGAATCACTTCTGCCGGTACACGGTCCATATCCTTCCATTCTATGCAGATTTTCTGCACGTGTTTCTTAATCATCCTTCATCCCAAACCCAGATAATACATTCCAGGCACTCACCATTCCCTTGTCCCGAACATTTTCTATTAACGTTCCCTCTCTCACCTTATCTACATTCCAGGCACTCACCATTCCCTTGTCCCGAACATTTTCTATTAACGTTCCCTCTCTCACCTTATCTACATTCCAGGCACTCACCATTCCCTTGTCCCGAACATTTTCTATTAACGTTCCCTCTCTCACCTTATCTACATTCCAGGCACTCACCATTCCCTTGTCCCGAACATTTTCTAGTAACTTTCCCTCTCTCACCTTATCTACATTCCAGACACCCACCATTCTCTTGTCTTTCCCTCTCTCACCTTATATACATTCCAGACACCCACCATTCCCTTGTCCCGAACATCTTCTATTAACTTCTCCTCTCTCACCTCATCTACATTCCAGACACCCACCATTCCCTTGTCCCGAACATCTTCTATTAACTCCCTCGTCCTCGGCTTATCTATACACGTCTCATATTATACCATTCCATCAGAGGTCGATTCCGGCTCTCGGCCCTGTCTGCCCCGATAAAACTTTTACAAAGTTCTGTTATGCCACCCCTCCATCCCCGGCGCTCCCGGGAAAGCGACTCCATTTTGTTAAACTACTCTTCACAGCAGCAGCCCGTTAATCCAAGTGCAAAGTTCAATGTTCAAAGGAAATTTATTATCAAAGTACAGTATATCACAATGTACAAAACAGGGATTCCTATTCTTCTGGGCACACTCAATATACCCAACAACCACAATGCATTCTCTGAAAGACCGCACCAACTGGTGTATAACCAATGTGAGAAAGACAACAAACTGTGGAGATACAGAATGAAAGGTAGAATAATAATAATAAGCCGATTTTTTTTAAAAGCTTTGCAACATGAACAGAGTACGCATTGTCCCGACTGTAATATCTACAACTGGTATAATTCCAAGTCAATACCAAAGGCGTTAGGGTGACACGGCAATATCTATGCAACCGTTCAGAAAGGCGCACTCCGAAATATGACTTGAATAGCAGTTGAGAAAAGAACGTGCGCAGGTTTGCCCAATTTCAGCTCAGAAACAAAAATTACGAGAATAATAACCTCGATCTGAGCAGACAAGGAAGCCCGACCGGCCGGCTCAGAGTGGAAGCCTCTTCCTGTGAAGAGAAGAGTTCCTTGTGGTAATGCAGGACCCGGGGGTTAACACGAACATGACTAAAAGTACACAATTAAAGACCAAAAAATTCAAGACGATAAATACAGAAAATTACAAGAGAAACCAGAGGCAATCCAACACGTTACAGGATCCTACAGCAGTATAACTCAATCTGATTCCTTACACAGCTACAATATAGTGGTAAACATCATTCACCGAAGTATTGCTATGAAGTGTAAACTCATTAATAAACCGGACTTTAATATATATCTCCTTCCTGTAGAGGAGCGAACAGAGCAGAATAGAATGCAATGCTTCAGGTGCAACTCAACTGGAGTTCTATAAAACTGCAGCACTGTTTCCTGATCATTGATATCAGTGTCTGGTTGAATAAAGACAGTCAAGTCCTTAGCATCTGTTGTCGTTAGTCAACAACCATCGCAAAGAGCTGAATACTTTGACTGAGGGACGATAACCGATTCGGATGCAATGCGAGACCCAACACAAGCTTGAGAACAAAGGTCTCATCTTGAGCACATTGCAGACTTCTGTGGTGGGACGGTTGTCTGTGTCAGAAATGACCATTTTGCCAAGCATCCATCTGAGATACAGCCTCCATGATTATCCTCCTACCACTGAAGTCTGGCCTATTGTGCAGCCTTGCCATTTGCAGTAGATAACCAGAGGGAAAAAAGAAGAATCGGTGATTTAAAAAAAATGCACAATGTGTATTTCCTTGCACATTGATTGTCCATATAGATCCACAGTTTTTTTAACTTCCGTTATATTTTATTGTTCCTGTAAGTGTCGGTAAGGTAATTAATCTCAGGTTAGTCTGTGACGACACATACTTTGTTTTAACAATACATCCACTCTGACTTTGACTTACCCTATTATTTTTATCCTTTGTTTCATTCACCTTTCGTCAATCGCCGCAGTTGCTGAAAACGAACCTGTCTTCACTCTTTATCAACGCTTCATCGTCAGGGGGATCTGAATAAAATGCCGTACGGCTTCTCTTTCCTTGTGTGCTGCTTAAACCCGGAGAACTTTCCGCATTTCCGGTTCTAATCCCCATTCTAACTGTCGGGTTGTGCTGTGTTGCTTCTAATTCTATTGGAGATGAATTGTGACCGTTACCAGCAGCCCATAACACTGGAAACAGCTTGGAAATCCCCGCCTAATGAACAATTCATTATTTCATAAAGCTCTCCTTTCCGTCGTGTCCCAGATGAACAGGAAAGCCGGCACAGGAAAATATCGCCTGTCCGACCCCTCCATGATCATCCGCTGCCTTGCTAGATTCCTGGGTCTAAACACCGCGATGACATAGAAAGCACTGGGTTGCTTTAGCCCAAAAGAGCAGTAGACATTTCTCACCGAGACCCATTAGATCCTTCTTGTGTTAGTTTAGCTAATGAGAAAGGAAGAGGACCCAATTTTCCTGTAATGAACTGGGAACTTTCATAAATGTAGCGCTCGGAATAAATAGCGGCAACGGATAGTGAAAGAAGCGAAGGCTGCGAGACGTTCAAATAGTACAGGAAAGCAATCGGTATGTGCGGGTGGGGAATAGAGAATAAATATCTCTCTCCACATCCATTACTATTCACAGCACACAGCGGCCGTGTCCGATAATTGTTATATTTTTACTCGTGTACAGAAACAACAACACAGAACTGTACCTGACCTCCGGATTCAATAACTAAAGACCGCTATAGATACACAGGACTGTGATGGACAGAAATGAGCACCTCGGCACGACACGACCTCCCCTGCCCAAGTCAGCTGCAAGTGACATGAGAGGGTTCTCAGAAAGCCGGACGAAACAAAGCCGTCAGCGTGTCTCGGAACAAAACATGATTCGATGCAACTCACAGTAAACGGGCAATTTCTGTTTTTTTTCCTGTCCACGTTCCCATTCACTCTGCCGAGATTCCACCACACATGCATGCAGTCGGGGTAATTTACAACGCCCAATCAAACTAATAGCCTGGGGAAGCAGCAGGCCGACAGAAACACGTAAAAAGGTAAAATTATTTAAGCATAGCTTGTAAATGGTGTTACCTAGCGAAAGGGACAAATGCCTGAGAAATGGGAGCATTCCTTACTAAGCTTGAAGCAGGGCAAAGAAGTTATAATTGTAATGTACATAGTGGTTTATAAGTTCAGAGTTGACATATTACAGGTGAATACGTTGGTGTGCTGATATCAGTTGTTGGTGAACGAAGAGAAAGAATGACTGTATGTGAGAGAGTGAGTGTGTAAGAGAGAGTGAGAGAGTGAGAATGTGTGTCTGTGTGTATGTGTGAGGGAGAGTTAGAAATAGTGACAGAAAGAGAGGAGAGAGTGCTAGAGGGAGAGAGAGAGAGCTGTTATTGCTTTTCACCGGGTTCTTGCTAATTTATCAAAATATACTCTGCTCTCTGCTCTCGGACTTTATTTGAGTCAGAAAAAGGAGTTATTGCAATATCCATTTAAAAACGCGTTCAAAGGGTAACGCACTTATCCAAGATTAAATGATTTAAATATAATAATACTAATAACCATATTCATCCGTCCCTATCAATACATATCAACAGATTACTTGAAAATCCTGAGAAAGTGCCCGAATTTTTGATGGAAGACAAACATTTATCGTAGCTAAATGAAAAATCATAAATAACATCAAAATATCGTTCTGTTACTTGCTTACAAACTGTATATTAAATTGTAACACCATGTATTTCACAACATATCAGCACTCACTTAGATCACCACAATGTACTGACAGAAGAGCAGATTCTTTAATTCCAAATCAAGTCCGGGGAAAAAGCAGAAATCTTTCATATTGACTACCAAAAGCATTTAATTCTGCCCCACACTCATGGTGAATAGACGCTCTTAATATATCTAAACTACACACAACACTTGCCAGATCTCTGCAACAATTAGTGAAGTATTGAAACATAGAAGTATAGAAAACCTACAGCACAATACAGGCCCTTCGTCATCAGCAAATTCCCTAACCCATCCCTCGGCTTCCTCATCCAGGTCATTTATAAAAATCACAAACAGTAGGGTTCCCAGAACAGATTCCTGAGGCACACCGGCCTCCATGCAGAATATAACCCGTCTACAACCACACTTTGCCTTCTGTGGGCAAGCCAATTCTGGATTCACAAAGCAATGTCCCCTTAGATCCCACGCCGTATTACTTTCCCAATAAGCCTTGCATGGGCTACCTTGTTAAAATCCCTGCTGAAATTTATATATACTACATCTACTGCTCTACCCTCATCAATGTGTTTAGTCATATCCTCAAAAAATTCAATCAGGCTGGTAAGTCACGACCTACCTTTGACAAAGCCAAGCTGACTATTCCTAATCATATTATCCCTCTCCAAATGTTCATAAATCCTGCCTCTCAGGATCTTCTTCATCAACTTACCAACCACTGAAGTAAGGCTCACTGGTCTATAGTGTCCTGGGCTATCCCTACTCCCTTTCTTGAATAATGGAACAACATCCACAATCCTCCAATCCTCCGGAACCGCTCTCGTCTTCATTGTTGATTCAAAGATCATCAGTCTCAGCAATCTCCTCCTTTGCCTCCCACAGTAGCCTGGGTACATCCCTTCTGGTCCCGGCGATTTATCCAACTTGATGCTTTCCAAAAGCTCCAGCACATCCTCTTCCCTAATATCTACATGCTCAAGCTTTTCAGTCTGCTGCAAGTCATCCCCACAATAGGCAAGATCCTTTTCCGTAGTGAATACTGAAGCAAAGTAATCATTAAGTACCTCTGCCATCTCCTCAGGTTCCATACACTCTTTTCCACTGTCACAGTTGATTGGTCCTATAATATTACTGTCTATTAACATCCATAAAAGAACAATAACTATTTGTAATCAAACTAAATTGGCAATGGGGTAGAAACCGGAGTGATAGGGCTGTGGGTGCAGTAGTTGCTTAAAGAAATGGAGGCAATGTGTAGTGAGACCGCTAGCAAGGACAGGCTGTTGATAGGAAAACATTGTAGTCAAGGGGAAGGGCTGAAACATAAAAGGGGCAAAGTGCAGAAGAGTGACGAATACAGGACTGGCAGGTGTGATATCTGACTGCACCGTCTACACGGACAGGTGGGTGAACCTGTAGCACAATTGAAGATTGACAGGTGTGATATCTGACTGCACAGTCTACACGGACAGGTGGGTGAACCTGTAGCGCAATTGGGGACTGACAGGTGTGATATCTGACTGCACCGTCTACACGGACAGGTGGGTGAAACTGTAGCACAATTGGGGACTGACAGGTGTGATATCTGACTGCACCGTCTACACGGACAGGTGGGTGAACCTGTAGCACAATTGGGGACAGGCAGCTTTGACACTGTAGGCTTCACTGACTCGTAGCTGAATGATGATTAACCCCAAGAGTGCATCGAAAGAACGGGCAGGCAGAGAGACGAGTTGGGTAGTTCTGTTGGTAAAAATACAAATGAAATCTAATTCGTAGAAAGAGGTGACATAGGATCAGAAGGTTTTAAATCGTCGGGTTAGAGCTCAGAGACAGCTAGGGTACAAATACCCCGACGGGAGTTATGTACAGGTCACCGAACATGAGCAACAATGCGGGCTATAAATTACAACGGGAGAGAGAAAATGCACGACAAAACTGCAGAGTTACCGTAGTCATGGGGAATTTCGACATCAAGGTAAATTGCGAAAATGAGGATGCTGCTGTATCTCAAGGGGGGGGGGGGTTGTGTAAAATGCCTGAAGATTGTTTGGTAGAGCAGCTCGTGGGATCAGAAATTCCGGATTGGGTGTTGCGCAGTGAGTCGAAATTGATTCGACAATTTAAAGTTAAAAAAAAACACTTATGGGACACTGATCATAATATTGTGGCGCTGTGGGTGGGGTTTCTTTGGTCAGGATGGGGAAACAATGACTGGTGATGAAGAACACAGACAAAAACCTGGAGGAAGTCAGCAAGTCGCGCTGCAGCGATGGAGGGGAATAAACAGGCTTTTGTTAAACTTGGGTTTCCATGATTCCCATCCCACTGCTCATCTTCACCTGGAATGAATGTGTGTGAACTCCGGCATTTTTCACAACAACACGACACCGGTCACACTGAAATTGTGTCAAATCCTCAGATCACAGTGCGGCTGAATGGAGAAGGAATGTGATGAATGAGAATCAGAGAGAAAATGCAAACGGAACATTTCAGTCTAAAGCCCCTGACGTTCATGACCAGTGATTCCAGAGAATGAAATAACACACGATCCCATCAGACAGACAGAAATCATCATGCTGATTGTCTCGCTGTTCTCTGTAACGTTACAAGACATTATGAGATATTATGAGACCATATTTGATTTCTGTGCCACCGACAGGCAATTTCATTAACACAGCTTCCGTCTTTCATCAAGTCGCATATCATTATCATCAATGGTAGAGCTGAGCTCAGCGTTCATGACTTTTGTTGAAACATGACACAACACTCAACATTGCTTAGCAGGTACACCGATAGCCACAATGACCAGATAGTATGTATTCCTGATGCGGAGAAATGCTTCCAGCATTTTCTGAGTGGGTTGATGAGAGGATTTCAACAGCCGACAGTCGTTCCGAATGTAAATAAATGGGAGAAATCTTCCTTAACCCTCAATTTGTACACCTGCTAATCTCCACGGGATAGCGACACTTCAGATCGTTCATGAAAATAAATAACAGATTTAAGAAGATGGAATATAGTGAATGTGTCAGCGGGTGAAATATCAGCTGTCATTTAAATAGTTTGTAATATTTAATTGGAAATCCCCAGAGAACAGATTAAACTCTTTGGTGTCGAAATGAAACTTTCTCTCTGCGGTGAGGTAATTGTCCAAAGGGAGGTGGGCATGCCCATCCCTTTCCCTCTGAAATATTTACCTCCTTGCTACCGGCCTTGTAGGGAACAGAAGGTAGTGGATTTGGTCTTTAGTTGGGGCAGACCTGGTAAAATGAAGTGAGCTCTTGTACTGCAGATTGGAGTTCATTCCCCGACATAAACTTCACAGCTCCCCGATATCGGAAAAGGATAAAGCCCGATGTTCTCACATTCGAACTGATCTCCTGTTGTAAATGACATCTTCCCTGGTGTAAAGGTGGACTGGTCAATAAAAACGCTCCTCAGACAACGCAGGGTTTAAAAACAGCTGACACTGTGTTGCTGTTCCACGCCAAACTGGTGGGGCTGAGAATGACAGGAGGCCTCCCAACTCACTGAGCGCTTCACACAGAACATTTCTGAAAACTGACAACATGACTCTCATATTCACTGTTTCAAATAGTTTTCTGAAAAAAACATCACTTGGACTCGATGGACGTGTGAACATTTCGAACAAAGAACATCAGACTCTACAACACATTACACGCTGTTCGGCCTCCGATGTTGTGGGATCATTCAACCTACTCTAAGATCAATCTGACCCTCCTTTCCAACATAACGCTGCATTTTTCTATCATCCATGGTCCTATCTTATAGTCCCTGTAATGTATCAGCCTTTACCAATCAATAACCGGTTACAGACCATTCTATGAAGTACGGTACAAATATAGTTAAGGAATGGAAAATAAACTTTACAGTGCTTTAAACAGAAAGTTATAATTGTCAAAGTTAACCATGAAATCTCACTAATTTTCTACAGTGATTTATTATTTGTATTTTTGTTCATTGCGACCCAGGAGTTCACTGGAAACCCGCAGTCCCCTGGTTTGAAAATACAACGGTAGTCTTTCAGAACCTCACCCGTGGTTCACAATGACGCAACAGTCTCGGTCAATCCTACAGAAATCTCCTCGTTTGATTGTATTATTAATCACTAAATTCAACCACGTTTAGGTCAGTCAGAACCTACACTTGAAAACACTTTGCCGACTACCGGATTGGTCGCCACCTTCCTACTGATCTCGAAATGTCTCTCCAGTATGCTGCGCTCCATCCACCCGGTTCCTAACCGATCTCCAGCGATGTTTTAAACATCTGAGCCAGGGCCTCGGCAAGCTCTTCCCATGCGTCCCTCATCAGCCCGTGTTACTCAGAATCAGAACCTGCTCATTGTCAGTCAGTAATCAAACTGAAATAAGTGGGAACATATAAAGAGACTGAGTGATTATCAACAGAACGGGGACAGCAGGAATGACCACTGAACGCGCGTTGCTAAGGGACAGTCGGGTGTTACACCTGATCGAGCTTCGTTCAGGAGCTGAGTCACAGGAGGAAAGAGGCTCCGGCCATAACGAAAATTCCAGCCTCTGTTGGGGATTTATCGATCTTTACGGTTGATAATGCAACAGTTTTACTCGTGAAGACCAGAATTGTAATTTCACAACGTTGAATTCTCCACTTTGTTTGGAGAAAGTTGGGAGTCGACCGTTTTACTGTGGATTACATTAGATTTAACATCACTTCTGATTCAGAGTTATAAACACGAGCTCCTGCAGAGAAGCTTTCTTTGTAGTTGAAAATAACGGTATCTGGACCAAACATATGTTTCCCAGTCACATTGCTTTCTAATTTACTCAAAAGAAACATACACTGATTTGTGCAGAATGTTTTATTTATTTCCAATATTATTATTTGTTTTCTCAAATAGAACGCCGTTTAATTCCTAAATGTCCCAATACAATCATGAGTTCGATATTGTAAATATGCATCTCGAGGCGCAGTTGTGTGGCAGGTGAACATCATTATGGAAATCCGCACTCTAGTGTACGATGGAAGAAGGGAATGAGGGTTTAAGGGATTATTTTCACAGTAGAGAGGGCGAGAGAAAGGCAACAACAGATATGAAGACGGAAAAGGGGGAACGGGATTTGGACACGTGGACCCACAGTTAGATCTCGACAGCTCAGGTCTAATTCTAGGTCTCCACTACACTGACCCTTACCCAGAATCCCTGGCGCGCTCACCGGTAACAACGTGGCACTTGTCCGATGTTGTTAGAATGGGAAATGCAAAAGAGGACACGTCCATATCTATGCGTCCGCCCGTGTGTGTGTCATGGTTTGTGCACGTGTTGTTTATTTATCACAATCGCGTTATGCGTATCTGAGTATTTATTTCCGTGCGTCCATCTGTGTGCACTCCTGTGGCTAAATTTCCGTGTGTGAGTGTCTGGGTGTACAAGAGTCTGCCCGGCCGTTTGCATGCGTAAGCGTCTCAGTGTCTTTGTACCCGTGTGGCTTCTGGAAACCTGTCTATACTTGATCATGTAGTGTGTGTGTGTGTTTGTGTGTACGTATGCGCGTCTGTCTCCGTTTCTGCATGTATAACTCTGTGTGTTTCCTCGGGAATGTCGTTATAACCTTGTCCGTAGCTTTATGCGGGACAGTGGGTGAGTGCGTGTATCTGCCTGCACGTAAACAACACCCGGAATGAGAAAGCTAGGCTCAGCGGAACAACCATGTTTTCTTGTCCAGCTGTGAGACAGTAACGTGACAGTAGTTGCTGTCGTCCGGCCGTCTACTTTGATCGTCATACAAATGAAGAATGATGTGTTATCTTACGAAAGCAATCAAGAACATGTCTGAAGCAGTTGTGCTCAATAGGGTTTCTCAGTATAACTAACAATGATTTATTGATGATTACAGTAATATTTTGAGAATTAGTAATGACAATATAACTTTTTGATAAACAGAAAGAAATAATTACCGTCTGTAATTTCTTTCTATTCTGATATGTGCAGAATTTGATACATTTGGAAGGATTCAATTTACATAAGACAGAGGAACAATTGGGTCCCGAGAAATGTGAAAGTCTGAAACCTGTGCAGCCATTTGGAGGAACTTTGACTGGGCCAGATGGCCGGCCGGCTTTTTAATGCCTATTTCCGATGTAAACCCTTCCCATTCCATCACGAAACGACAGCGCTAAGCAGTAGTAAAGGAAATATAAAGCCAATTGTCTGAGCGGTACAAGAAAGCCTGTCTGCTCTCCCGGTCCCAGAACACAGTCAGGACAGTTCGGCATTCTGAGGAGATCCACACTCACGTCATTCCACACATGCGCAGTAGTGAGCCCCCCCGACAAGCTGCATCACTGCTTGGTACGGAAACTGTATCACAGCGGGCAGGAAGACTCTGCAACGGTCGGTGAAAACGGGCAAACTCACCACTGGCACCGGCCGAACTGAATCAGGGACATATAGACAGAAAGGTGCCGGTCAGTGGCCAGTAACATCGTGAAAGACAGCTCATGGACTGTTTGTCCCATCCCATCAGGGAGGATGCAACGTCGAAACCACCCCGTGACCATCAGCCACAAAGTAAGTACTTTCCCCCAGAAATAAGGGTGATCAACACATCCGCCCACGAGCTCCGCCAGTACTTTATTACTTCGGGCCAGACACAGCCGAACGACACTTTATGCAGATGAAAGCAATCTGTAGATGTGATCGATCCTATGCATTGATATTTACTGTGTTGCTTTTCTGGTGTGTTTCTTTGTGTTTTTCTTCTGCTGCTTTGGATCCGGAGTAACAATTAATTTTGATCTCCTTACATCTACCACAGGGAATGACACTACACAATCTTGAAACTTGAAATCACGAATCTTGAAATGTGACTGCTCCAAAGCATAAACAGCAAAATTGTCGATCTAACATTATGGCCTCTGCTGAATTGACTTTATCGCCCGCGATGGTGATTATTTACAGCGAGTGATTATAATATCTGGAGTTCAGTATCACATCATAGCCTGGGGCCATTGGGAATTGTTATGAGTGATGAACAGACCTGATGGACAATGGGGTGCAGAGTTAACCATCCACCCCCCCCCCCCCCCGAGAACCACGAATATATTGCTGTTCCTATGTTGCTCATGAGAGAGAGTGAGAGAGAGAGAGAGAGAGAGAGAGAGAGAGAGAGAGAGAGAGAGAGAGAGAGAGAGAGAGAGAGAGAGAGAGAGAGAGAGAGAGAGAGAGAGAGAGAGAGAGATGAAACACAGGCAAGAACATCTGCTACAGATAAGAGGGGCAGAGAGCAGAGAGACTATGGATTTACTGTATATTGACTCATACATCGATAGAGCTTGATTATTATTGATTATTATTGCTACACTAATAAACACCTTTAGTTTCGTACCACCAGACTGCAACGGATTCTTCTTTCTCTGCTGGTCTGACACCCAGTTACGGGGTACGTGACAGAATAAACACAGTCTACCGTCAAGTGTTATGTCTCCTGATGAAGCGTACAATTGTGATCACTGGCCATTTAACTGCGGCTATGAACTGCTCTCTGAACTTAGACTGTGTTACTCCATATATAAATGTGTTCATGCACAGACTCAGGTTCTGCAACATGTATCCAAGTTCCTCCAAGATAAATTCAGAATCGGTGTAGCTATTGGGATCTGTCCCTCCGACGTTATACTTGAAGAAATTGACAACAGTCGCCAACCACAAAATGATAAAGCTGCCGGATATGGTGAAGAGGAGGATCGCAGAGCGCCGCCTGCTTTCCATTTCCGGGTCACTGCAGTTCTCCCCCTTTCTCTGACCTCTCAGTCCCTTACGAACCCGACTGGCCGCTAAAATGTGCCGGACCGTCAGGGCGTTGAGGATCAGAATTAGTGCGAATGGAATCAGTGGGGTTAAACTCTTGTCGAATTGGTCAAAGCTCACCCACTGGTATTCAATGTAGTAAGCAGGGTTGAGCTTACAAAACCATAAAACACCGTTAATTATCTCTCTTGGGTTATGAATGAAATAGAAGGGGATATTTTTTAAGCACATAAGAGTGGAGGTTGTCGCCAGAACCAAGGCCGAGGTCCTTCCTGTGCAATAGCTGGCTTTTAACTTCTGACAACAAATGGCGACAAACCGATCGAAGGTGAAGGTGACGGTGAGCCAGACCGAACAGTCTCTGGAAGCACATTGCAGTACAAAGATGATGCTACACAAGGGATACGTCTCCAGGAAGGATCCCGGGAAATAGTACTTGGCCCGTGTGAAGAGCGCAGTGACGACTGCCGTCAGATCCGCCGCTGCCATGGCAACCAGGTAGCGTGTGGTGCACGTGGAGAGGCCGCACTTCCCCCGGGACAGGATTGCAATCGCCACTATGTTCACTGTGCGGCAGAGAAGAGAAAACAGGTATGGAATCAGAACATTGTCTTATTCAAACTTTCAAATTCATTCGTAAGGCCAGTGATGTAGTGGGGGTCGAACTGGACTCTCTGACGGTGGTGTCTGAAAAGAGGATGCTGTCCAATGCTGGACAATGACTCCCATCCACTCCGTAACGTACTGGTTTGGCAAAGGAGTATATTCAGCCAGAGACTCATTCCACCGAGATGTAAAACTGAGCGTCATAGGAAGTCATTCCTACCTGTGGCCATCAAACTTTACAACTCCTCCCTCGGAGTGTCAGACACCCTGAGCCAATAGGCTGGTCCTGGACTTATTTCCACTTAGCATGAGAAGCTTATTTTTATTTAATTATTTATGGTTTTATATTGTTATATTTCTTCACTATTCTTGGTTGGTGCGGCTGTAACGGAATCAATAAAGTATGTCTGTTTGTCTATCTGTCTGTAAATTTATTATCAAAGAAGGTATAAATTATTCAATCTTGCTTTTTATTTGCTCGCAGGTAGCCATGAAGTAAAAACATGAAAGAACGCTAAAATTAAAAATAAAAGACCAACGAAATTTGAGTCCTTAGATCATATCACCGGAGCAGCCCGGAGTAAGCCCAAGGCCTCGCTTAACCGTTCATCATACTAGCGGGCACGGAGCACAAAAGCCAGTGAAATCTTCACAACCTCATCGCTATGGTCAGAGGAGTGACCATGGCTGAGAACGAGCGAAATGACCTCTCGCCCCGGAACCCCACACCCTGTCTTTTCACTCGATATGGGTCGGCGTTGAAATCGACCATACAAATGTACAGCGGAAGAATCCATTGCCTTGGACACCACACAGGGCCACTTGTCCGAGCATCGGAACTCCGTCTGCAACCATCCTGTAACACACCATCTCGACTCATTCCCCAATTCGACTCGTCATCTCTCGCCTCTTTACTGTTTGTGGCAACAATTGAACGCAGTTTGTCTTAGAAAAAAAAATTCCTCAGTGATGTTTTAGTGAGATCTCTTAACTTTTCCATCACCAGTGAGCTGTCTCACCTGCTCGGTAGCGCCATCTTAACCGGAGTTGAGGGACTGTGTAGCATTTCTTCATATTCCTGCAAATTCCCGCAAGAAAAGTAATCTCAATCTGGTTTATGTCGATACCTGATAATAAATATGCTTTGAACTATGAACATTAGGATGTACAACATTTGGATTGGAAGAACTAACGTTATCAAACTGAAATTCTAGACCTAAAAAATAATGTTCTGCATGCCTTCGGCTCTCAGATCTGATCCGACGGAAGAGAAGTGCAATTAATATTTTAATTCGGAGTAGTTCGTCGGAAGTGGGTTGAAGTTATAGGCACTTGATGCTGCATGAGTGAGTGTAGAAAGGGAGGACTCTTTCCGAGTGGAAGCTGGGTAGTCATGTCATAGGAATCGGCTGTAGGAAATCTTAATGGTCAATGGATGAGTGAAATGGGCAAAGAGATGGATATAGGATTGAGAAAGTGCGGCGCAGAGGACTTTCTCAGGGCTGTCCTTCACTCTCAGATGTGAAGGGCAATGATAACACTGTTGTAACCTGGCTGAGAGAACAACAGAGATGGGCGGCTGAGACAGAGAGAGATATCAATGCTGTCTCCTTTCCAATTCTGGGAAAGACCCTTCGTCCGGAAACGCTCGTTCGTTTCCTATTCCCCTTGGATGCGAATGCACCTGATGGTCATTTTCCAGATTAATGCCGGTTGTTCAAATGACAACGGGCTTGATAGCATCACCAGTCTACAAGTCCTCTTCGAAACTGACCATCTCGGGTTATCGCCAAGAAGCATTGGATGGTGAAACTTATAGACCACAAACCACCGCCTGCAGTCCATTCCGGATCGCTGCAATTCGCTCACTTTCTCTGAATCCCCCAGTCCCTTCCGGGCCCGACTGGCCGCTCCCAGAAAGCAATAAGGCCAGAAGACAGGGGAGCAGCATTAGCCTATTCGACAAATCGAGGCTGCTCCGCCGGGCAAAAGGAAAAATAAAAGTTGGAAAAAAAGATGTTGGAAGCCCGAAAAACAAACAGAAGGGCAGGCATCATGTCCCAGGAGGCAAACAGCGTTAAAGCTTCTGGAAAATAATCTTCCCTCAGATCAAGTACAGTCCATCAGATCAAGAACAGTCCATCAGTATAACCTTCCCTCAGATCAATAACAACAGTCCATCAGTATAACCTTCCAACAGATCAATAACAACAATCCAGTATAACCTTCCCTCACATCAATATCAACAGTCCATCAGTATAACCTTCCCTCACATCAATATCAACAGTCCATCAGTACAACCCTCCCTCAGATCAATAACATCTGTCCATCAAGTATAACCTTCCCTCGGATCAATAACAGCAGTTCATCAGTACAACATTCTTTAATCAATAACAACGGTCCATCAGTTAAGTAGAGGAAACGTGCTGGTTTCTGCTGTATTTTCTTCTCTCTGTGCTGACCGCAGCCTCCAATTTTATCGGTAAAATCGAGAGTCCTGCTGGTACAGACCGTAATAAAGTGCGTGTCGTGAAGGGAGCCGAGACTGCACCGTGAGTATGTGAAGGAAACTCCCTACATCACTTGGCGTCTTTCACGAGGTGATAAAATTGTATGAAAAAAGACAAAGTAATCATCATACATTGCAATTGATAAAGTCATTTTGGATCAAACTAGATAATGCCTGTCTATGAAATGGTTAACCCCTTATTATTCTTGATAGCCTCTGTAAAGTGTAGTAAAGCGAAAAGGAAGATTTGTCCACAAGACGTTCGCCGGGTACCAGACTGACACACACAACAATCCGGAAGAGAACGACAGCTGAGGTGGCGTCTTGGGAACGACTAAAATGTCAACATTTCCGCCAAGAACCCAACGTTAGATGGCAGAACTCGAATTTGTGTCTGCTGCCATTTCTACACCTTGGCTAATTCTAGGTTGTTTTATTTCAATACTGTGTACATTTTCCAGGAAAATATTTAGACAATTTGCTCTGAGTACTGCAGCCTGCCACTAACTTTTCAACATCCTTGCTGTCGCCTGACGGGGAGAGCAGAACTATCTTGTGTTTATGTACGTGCCTCTTGTTGTATACACAGGGGAACATATCCCTGTTTGCTTTAACTGAACCGTCAGCTGCCAGACTTTAACTCCCGTTTAATCGTGTCCTATGCAGACGCTGAGAACTCGCTGAGATCTAGATACGGAAATTCCCCAGTATTATGAGCGCAATATCGATCAGTCTCGAGACCCAATTCCAGAAAGTCAAAATTAAGCAAACGAAAGGTGGACAATTTCACCGCCTACCTAGTTATATGTCTTCATCGCGTAAGTTAATGTATCTTGTTAAAACATGCTTCATTAATCTGTATTTCCTCTGATTTAGAAGTAACACAGTTTAATGTAGTCATAACATATAATTACTTAGCAATTGTGTCCCCTCACGAAAATGAAAGGCATCAGTATTTTAGCTGAACAATTGCAGAGTAACAAAGTGGGGAATTAAAAATAAATATCTGCTGGTGCAGAAAATCGGAGTTTAAAATAAAGCAGAATATGCATTCTATAGGTCAGACATCAGTGGGGAACGGGACACAGAGCTACTGTTCGAGGTCTGAGAATCTTCATCAGACTTACCCGGAATATTAAATGCATTTCCCTTTTCACCGTTACTTCCCGGCCTGTTGACGCTTTCCAGAATTTTCTGTTTCATTCTGAGACAACGAGGTTCATGGAGATCTCAGAAGTCGCCAGAAATCAAGCTTTCCTTCACGCTTCTATGACCAGAATCAGCACATTGTGCTCAGTGCTGTTCAAGTGTGTCTGTCCGTGACAATGGGAATTACACTGAGTTCTCTGACCAGAGTCAGCACATTGTGCTCAGTGCTGTTCAAGTGTGTCTGTCCGTGACAATGGGAATTACACTGTTCTATGACCAGAATCAGCACATTGTGCTCAGTGCTGTTCAAGTGTATCTGTCCGTGACAATGGGAATTACACTGAGTTCTATGACCAGAGTCAGCACATTGTGCTCAGTGCTGTTCAAGTGTGTCTGTCCGTGACAATGGGAATTACACTGAGTTCTATGACCAGAGTCAGCACATTGTGCTCAGTGCTGTTCAAGTGTATCTGTCCGTGACAATGGGAATTACACTGAGTTCTATGACCAGAGTCAGCACATTGTGCTTTGTGCTGTTCAAGTGTGTCTGTCGGTGACAATGGGAATTACAATGAGTTCTATGACCAGAGTCAGCACATTGTTCTCAGTGCTGTTCAAGTGTATCTGTCCATGACAATGGGAATTACACTGAGTTCTATGACCAGAATCAGCACATTGTTCTCAGTGCTGTTCAAGTGTATCTGTCCGTGACAATGGGAATTACACTCAGTTCTATGACCAGAATCAGCACATTGTGCTCAGTGCTGTTCAAGTGTGTCTGTCCGTGACAATGGGAATTACACTGAGTTCTATGACCAGAATCAGCACATTGTGCTCAGTGCTGTTCAAGTGCATCTGTCCGTGAAACTGGGAATTACACTGAGTTCTATGACCAGAATCTGCACATTGAGCCCAGTGCTGTTCAAGTGTGTCTGTCCGTGACAAAGGAATTACACTGAGTTCTATGACCAGAGTCAGCACATTGTGCTCAGTGCTGTTCAAGTGTATCTGTCCGTGACAATGGGAATTACACTGAGTTCTATCACCAGAGTCAGCACATTGTGCTCAGTGCTGTTCAAGTGTGTCTGTCCGTGACAATGGGAATTACACTGAGTTCTATGACCAGAGTCAGCACATTGTGCTCAGTGCTGTTCAAGTGTATCTGTCCGTGAAACTGGGAATTACACTGAGTTCTATGACCAGAATCTGCACATTGTGCTCAGTGCTGTTCAAGTGTGTCTGTCCGTGACAATGGGAATTACACTGAGTTCTATGACCAGAGTCAGCACATTGTGCTCAGTGCTGTTCAAGTGTGTCTGTCCGTGACAATGGGAATTACACTGAGTTCTATGACCAGAGTCAGCACATTGTGCTCAGTGCTGTTCAAGTGTGTCTGTCCGTGACAATGGGAATTACACTGAGTTCTATGACCAGAGTCAGCACATTGTGCTCAGTGCTGTTCAAGTGTGTCTGTCCGTGACAATGGGAATTACACTGAGTTCTATGACCAGAATCTGCACATTGTGCTCAGTGCTGTTCAAGTGTGTCTGTCCGTTACAATGGGAATTACACTGAGTTCTATGACCAGAATCTGCACATTGTGCTCAGTGCTGTTCAAGTGTGTCTGTCCGTGACAATGGGAATTACACTGAGTTCTATGACCAGAGTCAGCACATTGTGCTCAGTGCTGTTCAAGTGCATCTGTCCGTGAAACTGGGAATTACACTGAGTTCTATGACCAGAGTCAGCACATTGTGCTCAGTGCTGTTCAAGTGTGTCTGTCAGTGACAATGGGAATTACACTGAGTTCTATGACCAGAGTCAGCACATTGTGCTCAGTGCTGTTCAAGTGTATCTGTCCGTGACAATGGGAATTACACTGAGTTCTATGACCAGAGTCAGCACATTGTGCTCAGTGCTGTTCAAGTGTGTCTGTCCGTGACAATGGGAATTACACTGAGTTCTATGACCAGAATCAGCACATTGTTCTCAGTGCTGTTCAAGTGTATCTGTCCGTGACAATGGGAATTACACTCAGTTCTATGACCAGAATCAGCACATTGTGCTCAGTGCTGTTCAAGTGTGTCTGTCCGTGACAATGGGAATTACACTGAGTTCTATCACCAGAATCAGCACATTGTGCTCAGAGCTGTTCAAGTGTATCTGTCCGTGACAATGGGAATTACACTGAGTTCTATGACCAGAGTCAGCACATTGTGCTCAGTGCTGTTCAAGTGTGTCTGTCCGTGACAATGGGAATTACACTGAGTTCTATGACCAGAGTCAGCACATTGTGCTCAGTGCTGTTCAAGTGTATCTGTCCGTGACAATGGGAATTACACTGAGTTCTATGACCAGAGTCAGCACATTGTGCTCAGTGCTGTTCAAGTGCATCTGTCCGTGAAACTGGGAATTACACTGAGTTCTATGACCAGAATCTGCACATTGTGCCCAGTGCTGTTCAAGTGTGTCTGTCCGTGACAATGGGAATTACACTGAGTTCTATCACCAGAGTCAGCACATTGTGCTCAGTGCTGTTCAAGTGTATCTGTCCGTGAAACTGGGAATTACACTGAGTTCTATGACCAGAATCAGCATATTGTGCTCAGTGCTGTTCAAGTGTATCTGTCCGTGACAAAGGAATTACACTGAGTTCTATGACCAGAATCAGCACATTGTGCTCAGTGCTGTTCAAGTGTGTCTCTCCGTGACAATGGGAACTACACTGAGTTCTGGTATTTCTAAATATTATTGTCATTGTCAACAGAATGACCCGTCTGTAATCCTCAAGCGGATGCTGTATCCCGTAACTATGCGGGTCTGTCCAGACATGGAGAAACATTTCAAAAATATCCGTAACATGCCAGATGACATTTATTTACAAAACCGAAATAAATCAAGGGCAAGCTCTGATGGATAATACAATTTAGCGAGAGGAAGCAGGAGTATAATAATACATTAACTTTCAGCAAATATCCGAATGAAGCAATCACGTTATTATGTGAGGGATTCTGTGCACACTTGCAGTCTGCAAGTGCCTTTCACATAAAACTTAAAATTTGTTGACTGTTAATGAGTTTTCAATTCCTGCTTCCTCTCTCTAAGTTTTACAAGATCGCCACTCCACAGGAAGGTTTGCCTCTCAGTTAATAACTAAATCCATTGGCATATTTCAGTCAGTGAAGGGAATGTTTTTGCCTGTCATCTGAACATTAATAATCCAGAATATTGCAAAAAGACAATGAACGCATCAGCAGACAAGAAAACAAACAAACGAACAACACGGAGACAGATTTTGTTTTCATCTGCCATCATGTGACAATAGCAACGTGCTACTTGTACCAAAGTGACCCCTGCGTTCAGCGAACGTTAAAAGCTGCGATTAACCGGCGACAAATAGACCAATAAATTGTGCAAGATCGAGGTATAATAATGAGTTCACAATAGTATTTTCAGTGCCTAGTAAAAGTGCAGGTGCCGCGAAACTATCGTCACATAAATTCGGGCTACAACAAGTGAGTTTTATCAATGTAACCAAGAATTCTTATTTGTGAATCACGTGCTCATTGATTCGGATTTCCGTCACCGGGAACAAGCGCAGATCGGAATATTTTAGAGATTATAAACCTTGCATTGACCTTTCTACTACACTTTTGTTTAATACCACACAGTAAGTAGGCTATGTCACCCAAAGACAATCAGACAGCCGGTATATGTTTCTTTGTCTTTCGTTTTATGTCATCTACAGGCAATTTCATTAAAACATTTTGTGTCTTTCATCGAGGAGTATATAATTTTCATCAATGACAGTGCTCAGCTCAGCGTTCATGACTTTGTTTTTAATCATAGCACTCAACACCACTTACCAGGAACACCGACAGCCACAGTGACCAAATGGTAAGTATTCCTGATGCGGGAAAATGTTTCCAGCATCTTGTAAGTGAATTGATTAAAGGATTTCAGCAGTCGACAATCGGTCGAAAGGAAAGTCAATGGAGGAAGTCTCTCTGAACCCTGAAAGTATACACCTGACAATCTCCACGATACACCGACGCTTCAGATCGTTCATGAAATTAAGTAATAGATTTCAGAAGACAGAATATCTTGACTGTGTCAGCGGGTGAAATATCAGCTGTCATATAAATAGTTTGTAATATTTAATTGCAATTCCCCAGAATACCGACAAAACACATTAAACTCTTTGGTGTTGTTTTGAAACTTTCTCGCTGCGGTGAGGTAACTGTCCAAAGGGAGGTGGGCATACCTTTCCCTGTGAAATATTTACCTCCTTGCTACCAGCCTCTTAGGGCACAAGAGGGTAGTGGATTTTGTCTTTACTTGGGGCAGACCTGGTAAAATGAAGTGAGCTCTTGTACTGCAGATTGGAGTTCACTCCCCGGCATAAACTCGACAGCTCCCCGATATCGGAAAAGGATAAAGCCTGGTGATCTCACATTCGAACTGATCTTCTGTTATAAATGACATCTTCCCTGGTGTAAAGGTGGACTGGTCAATGAAAAAGCTCCTCAAACAACGCAGAGTTTAAATACAGCTGACACTGTGTTGCTGTTTCACGCCAAACTCGTGGGGCTGAGAATGATATGAGGCTGCCCAACTCACTGAGCGCTTCACACAGATCATTTCTGTAAACTGACAACATGACTCACATATTCAGTGTTTCACATGTTATAAACATACATTTGATTCAATGGATGCAAGAACATTTGGAACATGAAGTATCGAACACTAGAACGCAGTGCACGTCCTTCAGCCCCCGATGTTGTGCGATCCTTCAAACTACACTGAAATCAATCTAACCCTCCTTGCCAACTTAACGCTCTATTTTGTTATCATCCACCTCCCTATCTTAGAGTGCCTGTGATGTTTCGGCCTCTACCACCACTCCTGGCAGGATTTTCCACGGAACCGTAATTCTCTGTGTAATAACGCTCATCTCTGGCTTCCTCGCAATAACTCCCCCCAGCCCGCTTAAATGATGGACCTTCGTATTGTCCATTTCCCACCTGGTTATCTACTCCAGCCATGGCTTTTGTCATATTGTGCAACACTAAAACGTCACCTCTCATCCCCCTTCGCTCCAAAGCGAGAAGCCACAGCTCGCTCAACCTTTCCTCACACCACATGCTCTGTAATTGAAGCATCCTGGTAAATCTCCTCCGCGTCCTGCCTATAACGAGACGACCGGAACGTGATGTAATATTCTGAGTGTGGCCTAACTAGGCTTTTACTGGGCTGCCACGTTACCTCGCCGCTCTTGAATTCAATCTTCAATAAACCAAAACAAATTAAAGTAATTGGAATTAATATAACAACCTGAAAACAAAACTTCACTCAGCACCAGTGAATACTGTGGGAGAGCTATTGTTGGAGTGTCCCTGTTACAGAGCTTTCATCTTCTCACTCAAAGTCCGTGTCAGTGTAATTACCCAAAACCAAGCGGGAGCTGTCTTTGGAATTGAACCGGCCGGACGATTTAATTTGCACTGATAAGTACGTTTGAAAATGTTCGACAGAGTGCGCTGGAGTTACACACGCAAAATTCAGGTGGAGCTCAGCGGGTCAGTCAGCATCTATGGAGAGGAACCAAGAGCAGACGTTTCAAGCCGAGACTGTTCATCAGGAACGACGTCAGATCCCACCAATGCTGTCTGACCTGCTGAGTTCCTCCAGCATTTTGTGTGTGTTACTCTGGATTACCAGCATGTGCAGAACCTTGTGGGTTGATGGTGGAACGAGCAGGTTCAACGGGGTGGAGATAACTGAAGGAGAATTGATGGAAATTTACATGCTAACAATGGAATCATCATTACTAATTTAAGACGGGTGGAGCTCAGCTGGCACCGAGTTCAGACATTTACTCACAGATAAACAGTAAAGTGAAGAGAACATCACAGAACCGGAATCGGTCGGACTGGCGATGCAGGATTTTCACTGGAAAGTCGTTCATTCCTTTCCTCCCCCACCCCCCAATACAGATGGACACGAGTTCTACCAGCAGGTTATCTGTTGCTCCGTATTAGAACTGAGAAGATGGAATTGTGACGAGCTCTTAAGGTTTATTCAATATGGAGTGTGCTTTAAAAAGAGAGAGTGTGAGTATACTGATTTAGAGAGAGAGAGAGAGAGAGAGAGAGAGAGAGAGAGAGAGAGAGAGCATGAGTTGCCATGGTTACGGAAGGGCGGAGCTATATGATGGACGGCTGGCGTTCAGCGTGTTTGGGATATGTACAAGGTCAGCTGGCTTTTCATACAGACACACAGGAGACACAGACAGAAATAGACACTAGTTGAGCATTGTGTGCCCACGAAAAGGGAGGGTTTTGCTCGCAGTACGAAATAGTGTTGTCTGGTGGAAGGCTATCGTTATGTTTAACCCTTGACTGGGTTGACAGCTTTACCGCTTGAAGACGGTACCCTTTTGTGTGGTCACACCCGGTGACTTTAACAGGACATCAGAGGACAACATGGGAAGAATCGACGGCATCAGTTTACTTGGGAAACAAATCATCTCTCTCTCTCTCTCTCTCTCTCTCTCTCTCTCTCTCTCTCTCTCTCTCTCTTTCCTCAATCTACTCAAATCAACATCACAAACTGAACTGACTTCATACCTATAGCATCGTAAGCCTATATAATTTACCACCTAAGCTTGAAGAAGTTTGGGGTTTTACATTTACACACTTATATATGCATAAACTCTGCTAACCTGTCTGCTTTATCTTGTTTACCTTATTACATAGATGCTAATAAGATAGTATTTGTTAACAGAAGACTCAGGCTCCAGATGTGTTCCATTTTTGCTGGTCCTTTTAACCCGTTACGGTGTACGTATCAAAAGTGGGGGCTCGTCCGGGATATAACAAAAATGGTGGGGTGGGGGCAATTATTGATTGAGTGATTATGAATCGTATTGGCTAATCTTCCTTTGTTTTGTTCGTGTGTGAAAATCAGCACAAATGGACGTTGGGGAATTTCTGGCATCGCCAGACCCTGTGGCTTTAAATAAAGCTAGAAAGGATGAGTTGTGGGAAGTTGTTAATGAATTGAAACTTAAGGCGGTAAAGAAGGGCATGACAAAGGTAGAACCTGAAGGACAATAGTTGAATACTATATCACTACGAAGCAATTTGTTGAAGAGGAGTTAAAGGGGTTTTCATTAGGTATCGAGGAGATCCAGTTGCCACTGGAACAAATGAAGTTAGATAGACTTAAATTAGAGACTGAGGATAAAGAAAAAAATCAAGGCAGTATGATGCTAGAGGCAGATAAGCAGAGAGAAAAAGCAGAAAAACAGAGATGAGAGAGAGAGAGAGTGAGTGAGTGAGTGAGAGAGAGAGAGGGAGAGGGAGTGAGAGAGACAGAGAGAGAGAGAGAGAGAGAGAGAGAGAGAGAGAGAGAGAGAGAGAGAGAGAGAGAGAGAGAGAGAGATCGAAAGAGAGAAATGGCTGTGACAGGAGCAAGTGTTAGGCTGTGGTGATGAGCTGGTTGTACCGTTTAATGCCAGCCAAGAGATTAAGTTAGCATCTCCATTTGATGAGGCCGAAGTTGTTATGTATTTTCTGCATCTTGAAAAGTTAGCCTGGAATGGGAAATGGCCGAGGGAATCAGTGGGCTGTCCTGTTACAAAGTGTGATTAAGGGGAAGACTCAGCAAGTGTATTCTGCTCTTACGGTTGAACAGGCAAACGATTATAACACGGAGGCGTATAGATAAGAGTTCAGAGATCTGAGGACGTCTTGGAACCAAACGTATGTGGAGTTTGCCCATGAAAAACAGGTGTTTCAATCGTTGTTCTACCTCAACAGGAGCGAATGAGGATCTTAACAATTTAAGAGAATTGATATTGATTGAAGAATTTAAAAACTATGTCCCTGATAACATAAGGGATAACATAAGGACGTACTTAAATGAAAAAGAGGCTGGGACCCTTTCAGCGTCTGCTGGATTAGCCGACGAATATGCCTTAACCCATAAGGTTAAGTTTGTCCGGAGGAAGTCCTACCGAAAAAGTAACAGAGATAACAAGGATAATCCGCAGGTTAAACCAGAAAATAAGTCGGGAACTAGGGACAAGAGTAAGGAGGAAGGAAAGCAGTCAAAATTTTTCTAGTTTTCCATGTCACTTTTGTAAGAAGGCTAGTCATGTGGCGGCTTATTGTTTCTATCTGAAAAGGGAAAAAGAGAAAGGAAAGGAGACAATTCCAAATGCTTGTGTTCAGTCGGTTGAAACACCGCTAAGGAAGGAGGGGTCTGACCGAGTGCAAAAGAGATCTGAGCGGTTCGCCTCGAATAGGTTTCTGTCTGTAAAGGAGGGGTTAACATCATGATAGCAGTCAAGGATGCAAATCATGATGATTTTTTCAGAGTCTCGATTCAAGAATAATTAGGGTTTAGCCCGTTTGAAATTGCTTTCGGTCAAAGGGCTAGAGGACCGTTAACAGTGAACACTCTGAGAACAGCGGTCCAATCAGGAGGTGTGTGCAAGCGTGCTCAGTTATGCTTTGGAATTTAGAGACAGATTTAACAAGGTTCCAAAACAGAACTTACAGAACTCTCAGAGAAAGATGAATGTCTGGTATGACAGAAAAGCTAGGGAACAGAGATATCATGTTGGAGATAAGGTTCTGGTACTGTTCCCCCTCCTCACCAACCCCCTCCAAGCGAAATTTAGTGGACCGTAACAGATACCTAAGGAAATTGATTCTTTGAATTATGTTGTTAGGACTCAGGATCGGAGGAAGTGCTACGCAAGTGGTACACGTAAACATGACAAAGCCTTGCCATCACTCGGAGACAGCACCTGTGAGTACTGTTATGAATACAAGTGAAGTCGTGGGTACTGCTACCAGGGTACCAGATAATTTTAACAAGCTAAGTAGATTCCCAACAAGGCGCAGGAAATCCGATGTTTTGGAAAACATGGACAGTAAAATCCATCACTTGGAGCCTGACCAGTAAAGTCAATTGAATGGGGCTAATTAGCAGGTATGAGGATTTATTCCCTGACATTCCCAAACACTGCACAGCTGCTGTGCATGATGTAACTGTAGATAAACCTGATCCGATTAAGCAGCACCCTTACAGAATGAACCGAGACAAAAGTAAAATGGCTGAGCAAGAAATTGAATATATGCTGACAAACGGCATCATTGAGCCATCTACCTCTGACTGGGTGTTTCTCTGCGTCTTTGTGCCTAAGCTGGATGAGAGCATGAGATTCTGTACTAATTACAGGAAAGTTAATGCAGTAACCAAGACAGATGCTTATCCCATCCTGAGAGTGGATGACTGTATTGATAAGGTGAGAAAGGCCAAATACCTCACAAAGATTGACTTGATAAAAGGATACTGGTGATTTCCCTTGACAGAAAGGGCCAGAGAAATGCCTACATTTGTGGCACCATCTGGTCTGGATGAGTACAATGTTTTACCCTTTGCGATGAAACAATGCTCCAAGCAGTTTCCAACGGTTGATAAATTTTGTGATTCGAGGATTAGAAAATACAGGGGATTATATTGATTATTTGATTGGATGGAATGACACGTGGGAAGAGCATATGCTGGCGGTGGAGAAACTATTTGACAGGCTTTCCAAGGCCAATCTTACTGTAAACCTCTGTAAAAATGAATTTGGTCACGCCACCGTTACTTATCTTGGCTACATTTTAGGCCAGGGCCAACTGGCTATTGTGCTGTTGCTGAGCTTCCCGTACCGACGGGCAAGAAAACTTTAAGCAGATTTAAGCAGCGATTGGGTATTTCCGTAGATTTTGTAAAAAAAAACTGTGTGGAAATCGCTCTCCCCCTAACGGAACTATTAGGGAAGAGTGAAAGATTTGTATGGCGTGACCTGTGACTGGAGGCAACTGAACGCCTGAAATCCATTCTGTGTTACCAACCTGTGCTCAACGCACCTGATTTTACTAAACAATTTTCTATAGCGGTAGACGCTAGTGACGAAGCTGCCGGGGCAGTATTGCTACAAAACGGTGATAATGACATCAAACATCCTGTAGCTTATTTCTCAAAGAAATTTAATACGCACCAGAAAAAAATTACTCCACTGTTGAAAAAGAGTTGCCATCACCCATTTTAACGTTGCAACATTGTTATGTCTATATATGTCCTGCGCAGAAACCATTTGTGGTTTGCACTGACCATAAACCATTAGTGTTTCTGAGTAAAATGTAGGATCAGAACGGTACTAAACCGGTTTCTGATCTTGCAAGAATATGACATGGAAATAAGATGTGAAAGTATTAATTCGAGCTGTATAATCGATAGTTAGAGAATTTTATCCCAAAGGGAGGGAGATGGTTTATTCAATATGGACTTAAGGTTTGTTCAATATGGACTGTGCCTTTAAAAAGGGAGAGAGAGAGAGTGTGTGTGTACTGATTCAGAGAGAGAGAGAGAGAGCGCACCGAACAGCCCGTGAGTTGCCATGTTTACGGCAGGGTGTATCTATTAGGATGGACAGCATGTTTGGAATATATGCAAGGTCATAATAGACTGAATGTGAGAGTGCATGAACTTGAGTATTCCAGCCGTGTGCAAAAAACAACAAACAGTGCAAATATGAAATGTAATAAATAAGAATAAGTAAGCAATAAATATCAAAAGCACGTGATGACGTTTGCTTGAAAGTTAGTCAATAGGCTGTGGGGACGTTTCAGTTATGGGGCAAGTGGAGTGACGTTATCCCCTTTGGATCAAGATATTGTTGGTAAGGGGGTAATAACTGTCCCCGAACATGATGGTGTGAGTCCTCAGACTCCTGTACCTTCTCGAGGCAGCAGCGGGAAGGGAGCATGGTCTGGGTGGTAGTGGTGGGAGGGAGCGGGAGATGCCTGATAATGATCACTGCTTTCCTGCATTCAGGTGTGAATTAAACACGGGTGAGGAAGACATTTGGTGATTGTAGATGATGCAGATGACATGGAGTGTCTCAGCTACGGAAATGGTGGGAAGTAGTGGATCAGGTCATATTTCTCTTTGTGACCCTGGAGAAACAGAATTTGTTTCAGGCATCATGGTCCAGAACAGCTTCCACTCGAGAAGTAATTATTCCGGATTACCCATTGATTTACCTTACTTGGGCAATTATGCCGGTAAACAAGGGAACAACCAAGGACACAAAGCACAAGGCGACGATATAAACACGTGGTCCAGGAATATTGAATGCTCTTTTGATATTTGGCGTCAACAGAATTTCATCAATACTGAAATTTCATCTTAATGTTGTCACACGCTTACCGCGGGCAATACTGTTCCCTCTTTCAATACGAACGTCCAACTTTTCCTTCTCGTTCCCTGCCTTGCTGGTGTTGCATTTCCTGATGTGCATCTTTTCTCAGGGTATGAGTTTAATAAACCATTATTAACGGCTTTGTACTTTTCTAATTCACGCTGTCCTCCCAGAGGCTGTAGGTCTTTCTGGTACGTCCCTAAAACCAACTCAAAAATGTCAAGTGTAAACTATTGTCACTGCCTTCCAGTTTAATATCACCACTTGGAATACGTCCCTGAATGTTTCACCTGTTTCCAAAGTTCATGCCCCTCTTCCATTCAGTACCATCCGTCTCCCGCCCTCTGTCCCTGGACATTCCGTGTACTCGTTTCCTATTATTTCCCCTCTTTACTCATATTCATCTCATCTTGAAATCCATTTGGACACTCTCTGGCTCTGGGTGTGCTACAGTCCTCCAGGATCTCTCTCTGTCCCTCTCCATGTTTCTCCCTTCGCTTGGCTTTGAAATCAACATCCAACTCCTTTGCATCATTCTCGTTGAATTTCCGGTTTACGGTGGCCAACACCACGTGTCATTCGGAGGTGACCAATCACCACCAACCAAGCAAAGTTACCGCACAATATAGAATTCAGCTTTAATTACTCCGAAAGCTGCGATCTGCAAACAGTGAGACCCTCATAATCTGGATGATCTCCGGGTAACTAAATTCCAGATCGCCAGTCGCTCGCAGAACATTCCCTTCTGTGTCGGTGACACACTCATCCAGTCTGCTGCTCTGAATTGAATTCGGTTGTTTATAAAGAGGGAGGGAGGGAGATTAGTGGGGAGAGATGAACGGTCAAGGAAGTCGCGGATTCCTGCAGAAAGCAGAGATGTGGGAAAGTTAAAGATGTGTCCAGTGGTAGGATCTCAAGATGTCTGAGTCATTCCAACCCTTGGAATGAAATCTTGTACATGCGAATCAGAGTCGGGAGCAGAGAACTTCGAAGAGGTTACTCGCAGGTCGTCGAGGCTCGTACAACCGGGAAGATTCGCGGGCGTTCGGGCATTCCAGAGGTCCGATTAGTGTCGAGTGCAGAGCACTGAGAATTCAATAAAAGTACAGAAGGGGCAGACGCTGTCTCTGCTCCGTTGTCGGAACGGCCATTGGTGAGAATAGGAGCCAGGCTTTGCCTCAGGAGGCTGAGGCCAAAGAAACAAGTGAGACGGTTTTGTTTCGGTTGCTGATTGTACAATGCAGGCAGGAACGCAGGTATGGCAGTGGAATGCTCCTCCTGTAGGATGGGACAGATGTTGCACAAGCAGTAACAGCCTGTAAGGAGTTTCTGAGGCAGGATAGGCAGATAATAGATCAAAGAATCTCTCAGCCAGATGGGTGTGAGATGTGTCTGTTATAATTGAAGAAGTATTATAAGCAAGATGGATGAACTTAGATCACAGAGACTTAGATGACCCAGGGGCAGGAATAGCTGCTGAGTGTGCCGGGCTATAGATGTTTCAAAAGGAACACGGGGGGGGGGGGGGCTCAAAATAGCTGGCGCAGTTGAACTGCTAATCAGGGATAGTATCCCGGCTGAAGAAAAGGAGGAAGACACGGTGCGATTGCCCACTGAGTCACAGGAAAGGATCAATAACTCTACTGGGTGTTTTGTTAGTGACGCCCCCTATAATAACAGGGATATCGAGGAGCAGGTAGGGCGGCGGGCTCCGAAACGGTGCAATCACAACAGGGTTGTTGCGATGGGTGATTTTAACTTCCCTTCTTTTGACTGGCATCCCCTTAGAACAAAGGGATTAGATGGGGTGTAGTTTGTGAGGTGTGTTCGGGAAGGTTTCCTGATGGTATATGTAGATAATCCAACTAGAGGAGGGGCTGTACCTGATCTGGTGTTGGGAAATGAAGCTGGTCAAGTGTCAGATCTCCCGGTGGGAGAGAAATTTGCAAGAACAGATCACAACACTGTCTTTTCTCACCATCGCGCTGGAGAGAGACAAGTTATGCAAGCATTTAATTGGGGGAGGGAGAAATATGATGCTGTTAAGCAGGAACTTTGGAACATAAATTGCGAGCAGATGTTCTGCCGGGAAATCACCGCAGAAATGTGGTAATTGCTCAGGAGACATTTACATGGCGTTCCACAGAGGTATGTGAAGTTATGGTAGAATTAAAGATCCATGATGCACAAGGAATATAGAAAACCAAGTTAAGAAAAAATGAAAAGCTGATGAAAGGTTCAGGAACCGATGTACTTTTAGAATTGTAGAGAACTATGAGGGTGCCAGGAATGAGAGCAACAATGAAATTAGGAGAGCTAGAGGGGGCCATCAGAAATCCTTGGCGAGCAGGTTTAACAAAACTTCCAAGACACTCTGCAAGCCTGTGAAGAGCAAAAGGATGAGTCTTGTGAGAATAAGACCAAGGCAGCGTAAGTACGTAATGAATACTTTGCTTGGGTATTCACCAGTTAAAAGGAATTTGACAACTGGGGGGATGATTTACAGCGGACTGAATCGCTTGAGTTTATAGACATTAAGAAGAGGATTTGCTAGAGCCTTTGAAAGATATTAAGTTAGATAGCTCCCCAGAACAGTTGAGATACACCCTGGGTTACTGTGGGAAGCGAACGTGAAATTGCCGAGCCTTTGGCGATTATCTTTGCTTTATCAGTAGGGACGGGAGAAGTACCAGAGGATTAGAAGGTTGCAAACGTTGTTCCCCTCTTCAGGAAAGGGAGTAGAGAAAACCGAGGGATTAATAGACCGAGTCTTATTTCAGTGGTGGGCAATTTGTTGGAGAATATCATGAGAGACAGGATTTATGAGCATTGGGAGAGACATAATCTGATTAGTGATAATTAGCATGGCTTTGTAAAGGGAAAGTCACACTTTAACAAACTGATTGAAATTTTTGATGATGTAACAAAACACACTGGATGTAGTGTATATGGATTTTAGTAAGGCATTTGATAAGTTTTGCAGTGCGAGGCTTATTCAGAAAGTAATGAGGCATGGGATCCAAGGAAACCTTGATTTGTGGATCGAGAATTGGCTTGCCCACAGAAGGCAAAGTGTGCTCTTAGAGGCTTGCTATCACGCAGGGAGGACAGTGACCAGTAGTGTTCTACGGGGATCTGTTCTGGGACCCCTTCTCTTTGTGATTTTTATAAACAACCTGGATGAAGACGTGCAAGTGTGGGTTAGTAGGACAGCTGATAACACAGAAGTTAGCGGAGTTGTGGATAATCTGTAGGGCTGTCAGAGCTTACAGCGGAATATTGATAGGATGGGCAACTGGGCTGTCAAGTGGCAGATGGAGTTCAAACCAGATAAGTGTGACGTTCTTTATTTTGGTAGTTCAAATTTGAAGACAGAATATAATAATAATTAAAAGACTCTGGACAGTGTACCGTATCCACGAGATCTTGGAGTCCATGTCCATAGGACACTGAAAGCAGCTGCGCAGTTGACAGTGTTATTAAGCAGGCGTGTGGTGTGTTGACATAAAACGGTAAGGATGATGAGGTACAAGATATTGCATGATTTTGACAAAGCAGATATTATCTATGAAATTTAGTAAATTTAACTTTATTGAAAATATGATGTGGTATTCAAAACACTTTCAATTTCCCCTCAACATCATCGAACTAAGAACGTAGCTGTGTGATGATGCATAACATACTGGACAATATTGATACAGCACATCCTTCTACATCAAATTTTGTAAATTTAACATGATTGTAAATATCTCATCCTATACAATGCGCTTTCAATTTTCCCCCAGCCTACACACGAACTTTTTAACAATAGGATAGAATCTCACATACAATATGTTTCTCTGTTTAACTATAGTTTACACATTGTCCCATTCAAGGTAAGTATGTATTTCACGCCATTTCTCAATTCCTCTCTGAATTTCCGCTGCGTTAATCCATATATACACGTGTTTGTGCAGGTACTGAGAATCTGCAACATAAACGCAACCTCCTGGGCGATATATACTGGGTTATTGAAGAATCGATCATGATAGAAGAAATTTCTCACCGGCCAGTTCAAAGAATGCACGACATATATCATCCATAGTAACATGAAATTGGCCGAAATGGTGAAAAGTAAAATCATGGACTTCTTCCGATTCTTCTCCTCTGCATCATCCTTTGAATTCTCTCCATTGTTTCGGAATTGCTTGCGAACTTTATTGGCCGCGATAATATGTCTGACGGTCAGAGCATTGCAGAGTGAAATGAACAGGATTGGTGATAAGGGGGTTATGATGCTGTCGATCCACTCGTAAGCTTTCCACAGTGGTGAGGTTAAATATTGAGACGTTAAAACGCAGCCCCACCCGACATTGTTAATGTAAACTAAAGGTTGCTGCAAAAAATGGAAAGGAATTGTCCTCACGCAGCTTGATACAATCACTACAGCGATAATCACCGAAGCTGTTTTCTCGGTGCAATATTTTAACTTAAGCTTCTGACAGGAAATTGCCACAAAGCGATCGAAGGTAAAAGCGACGGTAAACCAGACAGAACAGTCCACAGCGATAATGTACGCGACAAAATTGATGCTACACACTCGCGTCAGAAACAGAAAATTCAATGAGAAATACATGAAATTTATGCGACGTATTATCACTTCGACAATAACCACCAGCAGATCCGCCGTTGACATGGCCATCAGGTAGCGAGTGATGCATTTGGACAAACCGCACCTTCCTCGGGACAGGATCACAATTGCCACCAAGTTCACTGCAAGAGACAGGAAATCTACAATTATGTTGACACAATTACGGCGCACATAAAGACCTTTAAATATATAAAAAGTCAGCTACAATTTCTCCCAATACTATTTGAATATATTTATTTTATGATTGCACATTACCTCCTGCAAGAAAGAATAGAAGGAACTCTGATCGTTGAAGTTACTCGATGTGTTGACAAGCGAAATGTGATGTTAGTAACAATCACAAATGTCCGGATGACTCACGATCGACCCTTAAGTTTCCATATCTTTCTCTCTGCACATCTGCTGCGTCACCCGCTGAGGAATTTCAGCATTTTTTTAAATTTATGTACCTATTTTTCGAGAAACGTGTGGTATTTTTCGAATTTTATAGTGACTGGTGAGAAAAAAAACCGTCCAAGGTTTTTTTTTTGTCTCTGTATTGTCCGGTCCTCCCTGACAACAGTCCGACTGCCCCATTGCACTGCGCTCTCTCACAGGCAGGGCTTCTCATGTTACACTGGCCAATGATAATAGTCACGCATTCGGATTTAAATGAGGAGACATGTTTCACTCAGAAAGCGGCGGATCTCATGAGTCCTTTGTCCTGGAGGGTGGTAGATGACCAGACATTGATTTTACCTAAGGCGAGGGAGGATAGAATCATAGATTGCGAGATAACGGGGCAGAGAAGCATAAATGTTTTGTGAGTCCATCTTGGTCGGGACGGACGTCTCTTCGTTTGTTTGTACGACAGGGCCTCGAAGGGAATGAAAATAATCCGTTGACGGAACTCAGATGTGTATATCTGTCGACGTTTCGGGTCAAAACATTGCGTTCAGACCCGCAAGTGTCTAGATTCTGTACCTCCTGAGCCTCCAGGGGAATGGGATCTACTGGCGATGGGCATCGCTGACTCATAACGCGATAAATCACTTATACAAGTCCGCTGATGAACTACAAAATGACAAAAAATAAGCTGCAGAGACTCCACATCAATAGCAGATGCGAAAACAAGACAATGGGTAAAAATTGTTGATTTAACATGTCTGTATGATGTTCAGAACCACCGACATTAAAAAAGGAACATTAGTTATCTCTGATCTGAACATTGTGCATCAAATAGAGCTTTTTCACTTATTTATATGCATTATTTCTTGAAATTTACGCAAGCAGCACATTTCATTGTCTCCGTTAATATTTATTTAAAAAACAATTAAACCAGCTGCCTTTATCCACACTAAACACTCCACACGGATAAAGACTGACCACAGCCTTACAATGATATTTAACTTCAATCGTCTATATCTCACCTGGGACACCGACGGCAGCAAGAACCGGGTAATAGATCCGGTCTATCCGGAAAATTAGCGGGTACCCCATCTTCTCGCGAATCAGACCTGATCATCCCAATGAATCAGGTTGCTGAATGTGGTCGTTATTATAGTCCAGAGTATACTCCGGGGGGAGAGTCGCAGCAGGGATGCAAATTAACATTGCAGTTACAAATCGAGTAAACAACACAGCTAATTAATCATGTATTCTTTTAATATTTAATACTTTTCTGTAACTGTTTTGTCCTGCAGTCATTTTCCTTCATGAATAGACTGGTACTTTTTCCACAACATGAGACTCTAAATGCTTGGCGAATCAATACAGAATAGAACAGAATGGGAGACAACAAGAAACAAAAGACCAGCAACAAAACAAGCTCCGTTTCTCCCTCCAAGACAAGCACATACACGGGTCTCTAACCCCGGAAAAACACCCTCTTGTTCAGCCTCCGGCCTGCAGCGGACTCGGGCACGGAATGGGCTCGCAGGCACTCGGCCCCGAACAGTCATCTGTAGTTCTCAAGCCGGCGACCACACACTGTCCCTTAATTCTATTACCTGTTTTGTTTTTTTTTAATTATTTGCCGATTATTATAATCCTGAAACCACTTGGCCGCAGCAGAGTGAAACGAGTCTGAATATGTCTCACAAGTCGGATGTTGCTGCAAAATTACATCTGCTATACGAACATATTTATTGACCGGCCACTATGTGCAAGTTCTGGGAGAGATCAATGACCCCCCACGTCAGGTCGTTAATGCATTTACAAAACCTCCCACGAGCTCAGGCAGAAATGGCCACAAAATCCATATTCCAGCCACTTTTATTCACTATTTCATTAAGGACTAGGCTCTGCAGGGCACACTGTCCAACCAAAAGCCTCTCTTTTACAGGTAGTGAATGTAGTCTTTTCAACTGTCCCCTCTGGCACCTTGCGGGATTCAGCACATCTCTGTGTTTCAAACAAAGCTGTTCCCTCAAATCATTTTTTAAAGTAACATTTCCCACATCTAAACTTCATTCTGATTGGTTTTCATACCCGACTCATGAGAAGAAAGATTCTCAATATTTACCTTACCAAGGTCTAATAATATTATGTCGGCCGTTACAATCTACGGCGACTTATAGCTGTAAGCTAAACATTTCTATAATCGTTATTTTTTTTAATAAATCTGTAACCTCTTTCAGTCCAAGGTTGACCAAGAATATTTCACTATAAATAAGTATCCAACTTCTGACAGAAAACGTTCAAACTCCTGTGAAAACAGACGTTTCAGCTCTATTGTTAAACAACGCTTCTCAGATATATAATTTTTGCAATGTGGGAAACATAAAAAGTACTCCAGCGAGCAGTAAGCCTGAATATTGTGGACATAACATAACTCCAGAAACGTACGTCTAAACCAATGACATCCTAATGAAATAGGACGTATTAGAACTCTCTATAACACTATATTTATGAGAGAGAGAGAGAGAGAGAGAGAGAGAGAGAGAGAGAGAGAGAGAGAGAGAGAGAGAGAGAGAGAGAGAGAAGACAACAGGTAACGTCAAAATCCAAACAGAAGAAAGTTAGAAAGTTTGTATTAGACTATGCATGCTACCAAATGCTACATTGTGATTAATTTTATTGTCAGCATTAGGAGGAGAAAATAAACAATTTTAGAATTGGCCGTTTCGTCACCACCATCGATTCGGCCAACACGGGTCAGTGAATCCCGTCCAGGAGCCCGATGGCCGCTGACGAACCTAACGGGTTGAGGCCGGAGAGTCCCGCACCTCTCGCCCGCCGGCAGCAGAGACAAAAGATGGAGACCAGCCCGACACAGACAGACGGCGCTGATCACCTGTTCGGTTTCAGCTCTCATCCTCGACGATTTTAATTACGCTCGACGCTGTAATCTGCACGGAATGATGGAGTTCGTGTCCCGCCATCAGGAAGCAACGCAGCTCCCCGCAGCGATGGCAGTCTCCGCTCTCATCTTCACCGTATCCTCAAGGTGATCACAAAATCCCCGAATCATTTAGTCGGCTCAAAGTACATCCTGAAAAGGAATATCACACACTACAACGAATCGCTGTTCAGAAGAGGAAGTTTATTTGGAAGAGGAAGAGTATGGAGTAATTTTGTGAGCTGTCGGGAATATTGCCCTTTCGGCATGCACTTTGTATCTTCCGGTGTAATTTGCAGACCATAACCTTACTACTGTTCGGGGGTCTGTATACAACTCCCATCAGGGTCACCCTTGCAGTATCGGGTAGTTTTGTGATCTGGGGTGAACACGTCGCCCTTGGTCGCTGATCATTTGTCACGTCTACTGGCGGTGAATGTGGAGGAGATATTACTGACAATCCGAACTGACCGGGCTCTGCCGATGAGGAAATCGAGCATCCGGTTTCCCGGGAGTTTCTAAAGCTCAGGTCCTGTACTGGGTGACAGGTTCTGAGGGGGTGACGGTGTTCAATGCTGAGCTGGAGTCTATGAAGAGCATCTGGTCGTCAGTAGCTTCCTATCCGGATGTTCCAGCGCTGAGTGAAGAGCCAATGAAATGGCATCTGCTGTTGACGTCGTGTGACGTGATGCAGATTGGATCGGAAGGAAACAACTCCTCAGTTGGAATTGATCTTCTTCACAACCAGCCTCTCAAAATGCCTCATCGTAGCGGACATAACTGCTGCTGGTGGGTATTACGGGAGGCTATTGGGAGGCGGCAGACTTCGCCGCCACCTGAGACGAATTTTAGTGGTTTGGATCCCATATCTCCTCTGCTCATCAACTCTGATTAGAATCATCCATTTGACGTGTGGGACAATTTACCATTTGACCTGCCAAGGTGCAGCACCTCACCGCTGACTGAGTTAAACTCCAAACTCCATCTTTCCTCTCATATCTCTAACTGACCGATATCCTGTTGCATTCTTTGCCAGTCGCCTACTCTGTCCACAGCGGCAATCCTCATGTGACCCACAAATTTACAAACTCATCTATCTACATTTTCAACAATGTCATTTATATACATCACAGACAGCAGAGGTCCCAATACAAATCCCTGCAGAACACCATTAATCACAGACCTCTAGCGTGGATAAGTACTCTGTCCTCTCTGGGAAGCTCGTTCCGGGTCCCAGTGGCTAAATCCCGTGAATCCCCTTCATCTCAATCTTCTGGATGAGCCTCCCATTGTCAATATCCTCACTAGATCCATGCGCACAGCATCGACAGCTCTATCTTCATCAATCACGCTTATCACCTCGTGAGAAACGCGATTAAATTGATAAGATACGACTTGCCCCGCACAAATCCACGCTGGCTCTCTTTAATTGGATCACATGCTTATGAATCCTAACCCTAAAGAATTTTCTCTAGTAACTTTCCAATCATTGACGTGAGACTCGCTGGTCTATATTTCCAGGTTTAACTACGGTTCCCTTCTTGACTAATGGAAGAACAATAGATACGAGCCTCTCCTCCGGGACATGTCCTGTGGCTAAAGAGGACTGGTAGTTATCGATGAAGAACCCAGCAAATATTTTCTCTTGTCCCTGTCCGTACCCTTGGGCATATCCTGTCGGGCACCGGGCTAACAGCCACTGTAATGTTCTTTAAGAGATCCAACACTTACAACTCATTTACCTTGAAATGCGCCGGCAAAGCGATATGCTGAGTACTGATCTCGCTATCCTGCACGTTCTTCCCCTTCCTAAATACAGGTGAAAAGTACTCATTAAGGACCTCCCTCACATGCACCTAATCCAAGCAAATGTTCCCCTGTTTATCCCTGAGAGGTCATAACCTCGCAGTAGTTAACCTTTAGCCCTTGTTACATCTTGTATGTATAGAATACCTTTATTTGATAAAGCACTACGCTATCCGTGAAGGCAAAAAAAAAACAACTTTGCATCTTCATCAAAGACAGAAACACACTCTGCCAACCTTTCGTCCACGTCACACAGAATATATATAGATGGATCAACACAGATCCCTGCAGAACACAGTGAGTTAAAGATCGAGACTGAATAAGATCTAACGACCACTACACTCGGTCTTCAGTCGTAAAGCCAATTCCGTATCTAAACAGCCGAGTCACTCTGTGTCGTATAATTCAGCAATGATGATCCTGAAACCGTCGAGCACTAGAAGACCCATCGGTTTTAAAATCTGTGGTTTATACAGCGTTCCGTTACAAACATGGTATCTGAAGCAAATTTGGAGGCTCATTTTGAATAAAATATATTTGTAGCATGTTTGAAATCAAAGTGGAAAACGTAACGGCGTGGTAAGGAGCCCCTATCTTACAGCCTGAGACCCCTGTTGAACTCTGATCTCTGGTGGAGTTTCTGTGTAGAGTTCCAAAATTCCCCATGTGAACGGAGGTGACGTCGGATCCCCGGATATTCCACTTTCCTGCCATGTTCCTAATGCGCGCCTTGAAATAAACCATTATCGTTTTAAAGAACGAGAATTAAGATATGATGCACGTAGACTTCCTGCAAAATGACTGACGGGCAGTGTTGCTGAAATAGTTGTAAAATGTAGTTTTAGGACAATGACTTAACAACTTTCAGATTCATGGATCGACAACTGAAAACTTATCTGAAACTTCTGAATTTTATATGCAAATGGCAAAGGTGAATTAGATTTGAGCTACTATTTGTCTACCAACAGACTGGATTGGGCTACCATATGAATGTAAAATCGAAGGGAAACTAATACTCATTTTAGATAAACGCTTACCTTGATCAATCTCAATCCGACATGTCAGTCTGTATCCACGTGCACTGTTATAATTCTTCTCAGATAACGCTGAAAAGATCGTGCAGAGCAGAAGGAGTTGTTGTGGTTTAACAAGAATTCAAAGTTCGACCTTGCAGTGTGGAAGCAGGTTCGTTGCAGCAAAGACGTATATAAACACCAGAAAACATGCCAAAATACACGCCAAAGTTTATCCCTAGAGCGGATGAAGGACCACTGCTTCAGGCTCGCGTGTAAAATAGAAGGGAAGTTTTTTTAAGCAGATTTTTAGCAAAAACACAGTCACTATTTCTTCCGTGAGATAACGTACTTGGCATGATAATGAGTGACAGCGCTGTGCAGTGGGATATTTGCCACATCAGCCGACTCTAGATTTGGGGAGGTAGGATAGTGCAAAGTGAGCAGCGTCAGGAACATGGACGGCACAGAGTGCGCAGATTCAGGACACTAGACAGTGTAGAGTGAGCAGCTTCAGGACCATGGAAAATGCAGAGGGTGCAGCTTCAGTGAAATAGAAAGTGCAGACAGAGCATCTTCAGGACCATGGACGGTACAGAGTGAGCAGCTGAAGGAACATGGATATACAGAGTGGTCAGATTCGGGACCATGGATAGTGCAGAGTGACTTCTTGACATTCTGTTTGATCGCGTTAAAATCGTCATCTAAAATTGATGAGTCAGATCGCGATCACATTTAGGTGCTCTGGTCTCTATCAGGTGCGCGGGTGGGAGGCCGCTTAGTCACTGAAATGCTCCCGCGAGCGTAGACTTTGCTGCCATTTTGCTGGAAGGCCGTGACAAAATTTCATGCTCAGACAAATCGTCGGTCCATACATCTGTAAAATTTATAGGAAATGTTGTTGAGGAAAGTTAGTTTGAATAAATGTGTAGGACATTTGCAACTTCATTATCTTTTATTTTCACGTTTACAAGAGGCGTCGTCATGAACAGAGGGCTGAGAGTTGGAGGAATGCATTGATTTGATTAGGTATAATGATTAAATACTTATATTGGATCGATAGCTGTACACTTGTGGATTCTCATGTTCTCGGTTATAGTGTTACTTTCAAATAATGTATTGATTCGGCAGCAGTAACGATTTAAATATCTATGTCACCATCTTTTAGAATAATTCCTTTTATGTACGGCACCATATTAATTGATTTTTAACCAATTTTAACTATGTATATTACGTTGAAGTTCGCATTCTTGGACAAAGTTGGTCTTTTGTATTATTGTGCCGCTTCTAGATCAATTTTATTTGCAGTTTATATCGAAGGTTTGATATTGCAGGAAGTTATTGGTATTTGTAACCAGCTTTCTGTTGGAACATTGATAACCGTATAATCTCAATACAACCGATATCCAGTAATATGGCAAACGATGCACCATATAGGCTTTTCAAGCTTGAGAGCAAATTACGTTTTAAATTTGAAATCTCTCCGTTAAAAGGGTTAATCTCAACATTCAGTATTGATGCAATGACAGGTGACTGTATCAAACAGCATTGATTAACGGCCGCAACTGGGCAAAGGCCGACAGTGAAATAATATGGATCTGTTGATTAACACAAGTCTGTTTTAATGAAAAGCCTCGTCTTTGATTGAAAGTAACTACGCCTTTGGTTGATTAACTTATAAAGACTTCTCGGTACTCTGGGGCATTCATCGTTATTTTGATGCCAGATACATCCAAACTGTTTCGAACTTCATGACGTGCTATTTAGTTCAGACGATTGTGAAACTGAATGATGTTGTAACCTTACTGTCCCTGTGGAGATGTGGAGGATTATATACTAAAGACAGCTGCAACAAACATCTCAGTGTAGTTGCTTGTAAATCAGCAACTTCACACAGAAAATGCTGGAAACGTTCAACGGAATCAGGAAAATATATTATATCATAATTGCAGTTATTGGTGTCCCTGGTAAGCAACTATAATATTGTTTTGTTATTTTTGTAACATTACACTCGAGCTTGTCTCCCGGTCTGACTTATAGTTGAAAATATTTCCTTGCTAATCAATGGTTTTGCTTGAACCAGGAGAGAGGCTTAGGTATTGTTTCCATGGTTGTCTTTCCGAGCGTTTAAAGTTCTTAGTGAAAAATCAGATTGTACAACGACGTAGAGACATCGTGCGAAGAAGTTGCCAAGTAGCCCGGTTTCTGGCAGATAATAAGTAATGTAAGTTGCAGATCAAATCGGTGCTGTTGATTTTTTGGCCATTATATTGCAGGTACAAACAGAAGTTTTAAAATAGTAGCGCTATGCGAATGATCCAAGTGATTCCTATTGAATTTGTTTTTGGCCGATGTTATTTCCTTTTTCTTCTGCTGTTAATTTTGTTACATAAGCTTACTAAACTGGTGAAAAACAGCAAAAGTGCTTACCCTCTTCTGTTTCAAATCCGCAGAATCGATTGCTCTGGAGTTACTGAGAGTGATCGGGGACACATGATAAAAAGAGCGATTGGTCTTTATTGTGTCAAGTTAATTCAACTGTTCCAGTGACTTTTACCAATACTTGTTCTTGGCTATGACGTTAACATTATGTTTTATGAAACATCGTTGTGTATGTCATGGATTGTTAATGTTCTGAGATAACTCCTGATTCCGGTCCCACCACTGCAATGACGTGTGCATTCAATTCAATGGCGTGACAGTGAGTGAAGAAATTCTGATGAATATATGGAATTACATTTTTCACTAGCATTCACTCTGTAGAAAGAAAGATAGACATCAATCAATATATGAAATGATTTAATTATATCGCCTCCATGGTCGCTGAAAATGGCGACTTAACATGATAGGTGTGATGCAATTCGGTTAGCTTTATAAGCCAAGGCACTGATCATAAAGTTATTACCTCATGTTACAGCTGCAGATGTCATTGATTAGATAACGTGTCAAAATAACAACTCAGATCTGTTGGTTACACAACTGGGAGAACATGATAGCGACAGGGAGACTGCAGAAGGGTTTTGCAAACACGCGTCTCTCAACGGCGAGCGATGGTTATAGGAATTGAATCAGCTAGGTTTCTTCACATCGGAGCATGGTTGGCTAATTATTTTTATTTCCTTGGGTCGAAGGATCTGTTCCGGTACTGTATTATTCCTCTTTCTATTGCGCATCGAGTTTTATAACATTATCAATATCATAGAGAAGGTGCAAAGACAGAATCGCGATTTTTTCCAGATGCAGCCGACTTCTGAACTATGAGACACAGGTTTAAGGTAAGAAGGCAGATATTTTAAGGATATCGATATAAAATGCGATACATCTTACAGGGAATAGTAAGACCATATGACCATAACACCATATGACACATGAGCAAAAGTAGATCATTCGTTCTTGAGCAGCGATTCCATTATCACTGACTAACTTTTCCTCCTGACTCCATTCTCCGCCGTTCTCACACAATCATTTGACACTCTTAATAATCAAGATAATGTCAAGCTCCGCCTGAAATATACTCAGTGCTTTAACCTCCACAACCGTCTGTGGAAATGAATTCTTCAGAATCGCTGACACTTCCCTACCCTTCCGAGCCACAGGTCCAGACTCTGTGCCAGAGGGGCGACTACCGTGGCTTCCGCCAGATAGGCCGTCTCCCCCAACAGTACTCAAACAGGAGTACTTATTGTTAAGGGGTAGAGCCACTGGGGTTCTCTCTAGCATCTGCTTCTTGCCCTTCCTTCTCTGACTGTTATCTACTTATCTGTCTGCTGAAATTCTCTTGACAGTTACCCACTTACCTGCTGAAATGTTGACATGCTGTCTAATCAATGACATCTGCAGATGTAACATGTAAATGTATGCTCGGTGCCCTGGCTTATAAAGACAACCATATAAAATTACATCACACCTATAATTCCTTTTTCATCTCATTACTAAGCAAGCATCCTTGTGTTCTGATGCCGCGCCCCGGATCTAGACCATCCGAAAACTGGTAACATCCTCACCACGTCCATTCCATCTGTTCCTTTTAAGACTCGGTACGGTTCAATAGACGCTATCTGGGAGAGGATTCCGGAGGAACAGCTACAGATCGGTAAAATTTCAGTGCTTACAAAACAGTTGGATCGAAATTTCCATAGGAATGGGGCTGAGGGGATCCGGCCGAATTCAGGACTAGGAGATTTGTGTGGATAGTCATCGGTATTTGCATAACCGAGGTGAGTTTGAAAAGCCTGTGTTTTGTGGGTTTCTATTACCCGATTGTATGAATGGAATCGAGCTCTCCAACTTTCCCAACAGTCCCATGCAGCCCTGAGTACAGTAACCTATTTCCCTCTTGTCACTTCAGTCTGTGCTTTGTATGTTTGGAAGGGAGACTGAAGGACTGAATTATTTTTTAAACTTTCCAAACTATACTCCTTGCTCAGAAGATTATTGCACTGAGTTTTCTCGGTTTTATTTCTCTTCTCTTTCTGCAGTGAATCTAGTTGCGATTGGGATCCTTTCCCAGGGAAAGTGCGGCCTCTCCTACTGCACCACGCACTACCTGGTGGCCATGGCAACGGCGGACATAATGGCTGTTACTACTGCAGTCATACTGAGGCGGATCAGTTTTTATTTCCCAGGAACCTTCTTGGATATCTACCCAGTGTGTAGCATTATCTTTGTACTGCAGTGTGCGTCAAAGGACTGTTCCGTCTGGTTCACCGTCACCTTCACCTTCGATCGATTTGTCGCCATCTGTTGCCAGAAGCTGAAAGCAAAATATTGCACCGGGAAAACTGCGGTTTTGGTTCTGATGACTACCTGCACTCTGATCTGTTTCAAAAACGTTCCTTTCTACTTTATACATAAGCCAGGGGCACTAATTAATAACATTTTTTGGTTCTGCAAATTAAGGGCAGATTATTACACCGAGCAAGGATGGGTGGCTTTTGATAGGTTGGACAAGAGTTTAACTCCATTGATCCCTTTTGCTTTAATCCTGCTTCTCAACTTTCTGACAGTCAGACACATCCTATTGGCCAGTCGAGTGCGCAAGGCATTAAGGGGTCAGAGCAAAGGAGACAACCGGAGTGACCCGGAGATGGAGAGCAGGAGGAGGTCGGTGATCTTACTCTTCTCCATATCCGGCAGCTTCATTCTACTGTGGTCACCCACTGTTGTAAAGTTCTTAAGATATCACGTTTTTCAAACAGATCCCAATGTTAACACCGATTCTGAATATATCTTTAAGCAGGTCGGGTACATGTTGCTGAATTTAAGCTGTTGCACAAACACATTTATTTATGGAGTGACTCAGGCCAAGTTCAGAGAACAGTTCATCAGCGCTGTGAAATACCCCGTGACGTCACTGCTGCGATTCATTCACAAACTAAAGAACTGACCGCGGCCACGGCCGCTTTCAATATCTCCCGATCATGAAAGTACAATTTAATACCCGAATAAGTTACACATGGATGCAAACAACAGCAACGACAAGCGAAAGTGTGGCAGCTAAAGCGGTGTTAGAAGGAATAGAAAGTGCGGGTGTTACTTTGTAGAAATTTATCCAAATTTTCGGGATTAGAGAATCATGTGTTTTTATTGTCATTCTTCAGTACAAGAGTGTAAAGGAGAACGGAATGCAAACAGAACAAATAAAAACAATACTATGAAACACAATTAAATGTAACTGTTATATGCTGTACATAGACGGATTGTATATATATAAAGTGACACTGTGCTACTTGTATGCAGACGTGGTCGAGGGTGATGTGGTGGAATAATGGGAAGAGGAGTTGATCAGTCTCACGGTTTGGGGGAACAACTGTTTTTGTGTCCAGTGGCCCTGGTGTTGATGGTGTGTAGTCTCTGCCCTGAGGAGAGTGGAACAATCAGCCCATAGGAAGGGCGGGTGTCATCCTTCATGATGTGGCTGGGATTTTACCGGCACCTTTCTGTCTGTGTGTACTCGATGGCGTGTGGACTGCTGCCGGTGATGTGTCGGGCAGGTTTAACTTCTCGTTGTCGAACCACCGGAGAAAACCTCCGTTCGACTCACCAGAGGACAATTATTTTTTCAGTGTCCAATTCTCTACCAACCTGCTAAGCCTCGGGAGTTGGGAGAAGAACGGAACCGTAGCGGTTCGCCAGGACGTACCTCTCCCGCAGTGAAAACCTATACCAGTGATCCGGATCGAATCCAGTTTGCAGGAGCTGTCAGTGGTTGCTCGTTGCGACACTGACCGCCGGCAGATTAACCACTTTGCAATGGTTTAGTATCTCACCTTGTAGCTGATACCCAGGAAGATTTTTACTTCTAATATTTTCTATGTTTCTGTCCCCGTCCCCTGATGGTGTAGGTTCACTCTACAGAACCATCTGAATGTCATAGCTGGGGCAGGTATCTGTTTGATCTCTTTCTGATCCTTGACATCAACGGAGAGATCCGGTCTGAGCAAGCTTCTCCATCGGTGACGTTCACAAGGGTATTGTTCTGGTCGGGGTGATTCATGATGAGAAAGGGTATCAGAGACCGAGCTTGTCATCCTTGGAATAGTCTCTGCAAAATACAGACCTGGCAGATGTATTCAAGGTCATGAAAAGCAGAACAAAGGTAGATAGCAAGGAATTTACCGCCATTTCGGAACAGTCTACAATTGGGAAGTTCATATTTACGTTCGTGGATCTATCATCGGTAGAGTAAAAGTTGTTTTCATCCAACTTTTGAAACCTGAACTTTACAGCCTGAGAAGGATGGTGAAGATGTATGAAACCGTTTAGTGAGAGAGCTGGAAGGCCAAGACATAGAAGGCTACTGTCCATGGGCTGGAAAATGGGTTTGGAATAGACAGAAGCGATGGAAATGGTTGATAAATGACCGGGTTCTGAGTGATATGTCGTTCGATGCCTCCATGGGCAGGATTCAAATTCCCAAATTTTGTGTAAGTAGGTTAGACAGTGAGATACCAATTTCGATCCCCACTGCCAAGTTTTGCTCCGATCCTGAGGAGGAACTAATGGTTATGTGCTGAAACAAACAGTAACGGAATCTTTGCGTCCTATTGCAGATTTAACCCCGGGCCCGCAGCAGGGTGCACTGGGAAACAGTTTTCACTTTTATTTATAAATCAGATGTGTTCTTACATTCATTCCTTCACCTCAGTGATTTGTTTCTCTGATGTGACGGACTTTTAGCATCGCAAATCAGCGAATTGTTTGTTGTGTCTCCTCGCTCTTTGGAAAATTGAGTCGCCTCTCCCTCGCTTATTAGGAGAGAAAGAGATCCTGCAGCATGTCGAATTGTCGGGTGTACAATATAGTCTTTGGGGTAACTGCAAGTCCGTGTCTTTGCTAATGCTTTGCTCACGCTTGAGTGCTGGTAGCGGGTGGGCTTTGATTTTGCCGGAGGGGGGTGGGGGAATTGTTGCTCGCTGCCGCTTACGCGCGGGTGAGAGGGGAGCTGGGGGTAACTTTGGGCTTCTAACATTTAGCTGTCATTAATTCTTTGGGCACTTCTCTGTTTTCGTGGATGGTTGCGAAGAAAAAGCATTTCAGTATTTCAGGGTGTGTATCGTATACATTTCTCTGATATTAAATTGCACCTTTGAAACCTTTGAATGTCACCCTTCCGTCTCATGTTGTCCCTTTCCTTCGCCCAAGATAATGTGAGGATTTCCACATTATCCCTGTCTATGTTGCTCGCTCCATGCATTTTATCCATCAGCAATTATTCACAATGAATATGACCAGGCAGTAAATGCTCGGGTATTTCTGAGTCTTGGGCGTCAGCCAATGATCAGTAGTAGAAGCGGAAACATGTTCCAGGTCACGACTGCGAAATGAAATAAACTGCCCCGTGTTCCAGTCGACGTCTGTTTGACGTGTGTTTCACGTCATCAGCTGCAGAGCAACGACCATGTGAGTGGGGAGTGCAGGCTGATAAATTGCAAGGAAGTCGTTGACTATAAATGAAAATGCTGGTGAAAGCAAATGGAGGGGTAAAGCATGAACCAAAAGCCATGAGTTCTATTTTACCTCTACTCCCCCACAGGTGAGGACAAAATATCACACCAGCAGTTCCGGTTTTGACGGTAGTCAGCTTTGTCATATTTTAAATATATTTCATAAATTATGAGGTAAATAAATGCGTAGCCCCGTTGTGTAGAAGAAATCCACGTTATAGTCAACGTGCTTAGATCGGATGTTTCAAGTTCGACAAGACATTCACTCCGTCAGAGACTCATAGAGAGATCCAGCACGGAATCACAGACTCGGACTACCGAGTGCAGGCTAAGCTTCAATTTATACATTTATCCGACCCTAATCCATACCATTATCTCCATAGTTCACCTAAATCTCGTCATTCTACCATTTCTACAATTTATTTACACATTTGGGATCATTTGCGGTCTTTGTCCACGCCGCATGTTTCTTTAGGGGACGGGGGTGGCGGGGGGCATGAAAGAACAGGGAATCGTATGCCAGTTCGGGGAGAACGTGCAAACCTCGCAGACGCTAATTCACAATACCTTCGTCACAATATTTTCGGGTGCTATTCGGTCCTCCATTGCCTCACTTGCGGACCCCAGTCATTTCGGATTGGCAACAACATCTCCTCCACCATCTCCCACAGCACAGGCGCACCACAAGGCTGCGTGCTTTGACCCCTGCTCTACTCGCTTTACACATATGACTGCGGGTCTAAGCACAGATCCAATGCCATGGTCAAGTTTGCTGTCCTGGGTCGCGTCAAAGATGGTGACGAATCAGCACATGGGAGGGAGATTAAAAGTCTGGCTGATTGGTATGACAACAGACACTTACTCAATGTCACCAAAACCACTGTTTGCTATTGGATGGGAATAGGGACCCCGTGACTGGACAAGCGGAGTCATTGTTACCGTCCCGAGGAAAGGAGCGCGATGAGATTGTAAAAACTGACCAGTCATCACACTTGTGTCAGTTTCCAGCATGATTCTGGTAAAACCATTGTCCAGTGGATGACATTTGCTACCGATGTGTGCTTGAGGAAGGAGCAAGCTCGCTTCAGGAAGAACAGAGGCTCTGACGAGCAGATCTTCACGCTGCAGAACTTCACAGAGCAGAGCGCAGAGCGGCGGAGACAACTATTTGTAAACTTCGTGCAGTTTGAAAAGGCTTTTGATCGCAACCACAGGGACAGAATCTGGTGAATTCTCAGATCATGCAGGTTCCTTCCAAAATTGTCCAACTCAATCTGAGAGTCTATGCACAGCTGGGGCCGGCACCCTGAGCTTTGAAGTCAGGACAGGAGTCAGGCAAGGCTGTATAATGCCGGCGATATTGTTTAACCAGGTGATTGACTGTGTTATGAGGGAAATAACGAAAGATAAACAGAGAGGCATTAGGTGGACTCCATTCTCGACTTGGAAGAGCTTGACTTTGCGGATGGCCTCACATTACTCTCACAGATACACACACTGTACACTGGTTGGACTCACAGTCAGCCAGAGAAAGACTGAAACCATGATCCTCAATGCAGAGTCTCCTCCTCTCGTCAAGGCCCGTGGCATCGACTGAACCCGCACCCGAGATGGAGCAGGTCAGTTACGTGAGGGGTAGGGATGCATTCCGCACGTTTTCATTGCGGTGATAGAGTCTGAGGTGTGAACTAATAGATGAATCGAAGACTGTTATTAGGATAAATATCCTGAGACGTTTCCGGGATATGTCTAATTGTAGGGCACGTCGGATTGAGGGACATCCAAATAAACTTTATTTCGCCCAAAGCCTGTTCGGAGACTGTTTGAGGGGATGGTGTAGACAGTCCTGGAGCATTTCCTAGACGCAAAGTAAAAGGGTCTATTAGAATGTTAGTCAATAGAATGAGTGTAATTGTAATGATGCCGGTGGGCGTTATTAGCTGAAGGACCCATTTTGTTATATAACACTGTGAGACTACGTACCCGGTGTTCCTGGGCCTCCCAAAATGCAGGAAGCAGCTCTGATCCACGTTCAAAACAGAAAGAGATGGATTTCCAGACCGAACCGTGTCAGATCGATTTCGAACAAGAGAGAATCTGCAGATTCTGGAAATCCAAGCAACACACACAAAATGCTGGAAGAACTCAGGAGCCAGACTGTATCTATCGAAAAAAGTACAATCGTTCGAAGAGTCGTGGCCCGAAACGTCGACGGTACCCTTATCAATAGTTGCTGCCTGCGCATGCGCAAGGTATACATGATCAGAGAGTGTACCGAACAAATGTTGCCGGGATGAAAGATCTGTTGTGGTTTTGATGAAGGACTGGACGGGTTGATAGGGCCGAGGGTATAGACCCGCTTTAATTTCACATCTTCTTGACGAAGGGCTGTTTTGCTCTGAAGCAGTGGCACAGTGACTAGTCACATAACTCTATAGGATTGGCTTGTAACTCTGGATGGCTACATACTGGATTTGATATTACTGGAACTAAAACCCCTATTGATTGAACATCAACTTGGCGTTGATACCAAAGACAGCAGGGAACATGATCACAGATCCAGATGTTTATATAGTACACAGTCAGGCCATTCGGCCCACCATGCCAACACCAGATATAATGCACCAATGTGTTTTAATCCTGACGTGCAACACTTGACACATAGACAAGTAAACCTGGGTCTTTGTATCTCCCTCTGCACCGGGATCGAAATAAAAACAAATCAACAACATCGCATCGCTGGCAATCCACACTGGTGCAACCTGAACATGCTCACGGCTCCTCTCTCCCCAGAGCCACGATGGTGTGGATAGGCGCAGCTTAAACGCCATGAGGATATCTCAGTTGTTGTTGGGAGAATTTCCGATGGTGAAGGGGAGGGGACAGGAGAGAGAGAGATCAGCTGGTTGAGTGGTGTTGCAACAGCAGCCTTGCACTCAGCGTCAGGAAGAGCAGGGAATTGTCTGTGGATCTCGGGAAATGGAGGGAACACACACGAGTCCTCATCGGGGATCAGCAGTGGAAAGCCTGAGCAGTTTCCAGATCCTGCCCGGCAGCATCTCTGAAGGTCTGTCCTGGACCCAACATATAAACGCAATTACAAAGAGGGCACAACAGCGGCTGGACTTCATTCGGAGTGAGAGGAGTCTTGGTGTGTCGGCAAAGAAAGTAAATTTCTACAGATGTGTCGTGGAGAGCATTCTAGCTCTTTGCATCAGCGTCTAGTGCGGGCGGGAGACTGCACAGGTTCGGAAAAAAGACTCAGAAAGTAGTAAACTCAGACAGCTCCATAATGGGGACTGGTCTCCCCGCATCAAGAACATTTTCCAAAGGCGATGCCTCAAACAGGCGGCATCTATCATGACGGACCCCGATCACTCGGGACAGGCCGTGTTCCCATTGTTACCATCAAGGGGGAGGTACAGGAGTCTGAAGACACACAGTCTAGGGTTCCAGAACAGATTCTTCCCCTCCGCCATTAAGTTTCCGAATGGACACTGAACTCATGTACACTACCTCACTCTGCTTTTCTCGTTTTGCATTATTTATTTAATTTGATTATAAATGTATTTCTCAAAGCAATATGAAGTTTATTATTATTACGGATCGCAATGCCCTGCTGCGGCAAAACAAAACATTTCAGGACACGTTGCCAGTGATGTGAAACCTGATTCTGATACTTTATTGATCAGGCGCATCAGATATTTTACTGTTTAAGGCCAGTGTCGTTTTGTGGAGGTATTTTTGTACAATGGATGCCTTTGTTCCTTACAGGTGACTGCAGTTTTCTATCAGGTTTAGAAACCACAAGTATATTTTACGGAATCTTTGGAACACATAAGCTCTTTCCACGGTTTTTTATTAACGTGTCTATTAAATTGGGCGCAATATTTCAGCGGGCAATTTGTCACAAAGGTGAATTCAATAAAGGATTTCAGGCCATTGTGTGAGTGTGGATTTGTGTGAGTCGGCGTGACTCCCTCTGTACTACTCCTGTGCCTACAACTCCTTGACCGTGAGTGTCTGGGTCTGCATATGCGTGTGTGGCTGTTTGTATGCGTCAGTGTCTCAGTGTCTCGGTGTCCGTCTGTCCTTTGGAAATCTGCACACATTTGTATGTATTTGATTATGTGGATGACATTGTAAGTATCTGTGATTTTGTGTACGTGTGTACTTGAGTCTGCCTGCGTTTCTGTGTGTGTAACTTTGTATTTTTTCTTTGTTATATCCTTGTACGTAGCTTTGTGTCTGACTGTTCGTGAGTGCGTTTATGTGCCTGGGCTTTCAGAATGTAAACAACACCCAGAATAATAAAACTCGGGTTAGGGAACCAACCTTTATTTTGTCCGGGTGTGAGACCTTGGTGTGAGTTAACGAAACAGTTGGTGGCGTCCCGAAGTCTATTTTGATGCTGTACTGGCGAAGAGTGATGTATTCGATCACGGAAACAATCCTGAAATGGTCTGGAGCAAATACGACAACCTGATGTGTACAGGATAAAACAGTCTCCTCCGTGGATGATCCAGCTGGTTTCTCAGTGTAATTAACTATCAGTTATAATAAAAAGGATAATTAGTCTCCTTCATGGATGCTCCAGTTAGTGTCTCAGTATTATTAACTATCAGTTATAATAAAAAGGATAATGAAATTATTATGGTGGTACTCAGGGATTTCGAACTTACACAGATTATGACGAGGAAAAGTTTCGGCAGGGAGGAAAATTTTGCCACCGTCCGTAATTTCTCTCTATTTTGATATGTGGAAAATTAGATACATTCGAAAGGAAACAATCAACATATCACAGAGGAGTAGTTAGGTCTTCAGATATTGTAAAAGTCTGAAACTAATGCAATCATTGGGAGGGGCTTTGAGTGGGACAAATTGGGGATTTTGTACGTATTATCGCTGTAAGCCCCTCCCAGTCCATCACTGAGCAGCAGTAAAGGAAGTACAAAACTCATTACAGAAACAGTCTGGAGAAAGCCTGTCTGCTCTCATGGTCCCGGAACACATCCGGCACAGTCAGGGAATCTCACCGACATCTCCACCTTCTGAGGAGGATGAAGCGAGCTGGGCTTCGCACATCCGTGCTGACGTCATTCCGCAGCTGCGCAGTAGAGAGAATCCAAACAAGCTGCATCACTGTTTGATCTGGAAACTGTCCTGCAGCGGACAAGAAGGGTCTGTAACGGGTAGTCAAAACTACCCAACGTGTAGTCAACCAGGCTTCCCCCATCAATGAGATATATAGAGAAAGGTGCCGGTAAATGGCCAATAACATAATGAAGGGCCCTACACACCCTATATGTAGTCTGCATATCCCATCCCATCAGGGAGGATGCAACGTGATATCCACGGCAGGTCCATCAGACACAAAGACAGTTACTTTCCCCGAGCAGAATAAGTGATCAACACCTCCATTCACTAACTCCATCGCTACTGTATCAATTCTCGTCACTTACAGCACGGCGTCATGTAATGATCAAAAACAATCTTTCTATATAAACGATCTCAATTATTTATATTGATTGGATTTTTAAATCATTTTTATTATTTGTTTTTTTTTTCTCAGCTCAAACTGGTATAACCTAAGGTACGGTCAGAGACAAGCACACTCATTTCCCAATTGCTACAAACTTTCTGGCTGTTCCAGTGGTGCTCAGTATGGTGGCTCCCTAATTGTTAAATACCATTGCTTAGTGACTTCAGCGTGATACCAGTTGCAGATACTAATATCGGGACAATGTATACCCTGGTCATGTTCCAAAGACTTTCAATTTCCTATTCTAATTCAGCATATTTCTGGTGATTTTCGCTGATTGATTTCTGTAAATTATGTGTGTTTGGAATGGCTATATCTATTAAAAAAATGGTTCTTGCCTGTTTATCCTGGATTATTATATCCAGGCGGTTCTTATGGACTGTCTGATCCTTACGAACTGATCGGTCATCATATAATTTGTGTTATTCTGACTCCAGACCTGGATCAGGCTTGTATTTATATTCAGGACTGATTTATTTTGTGAGTTTGCATTTTAAAGCAAGCTTTCTGAGTTTTTGGTCTTTTTATGTATTTTTGATTTTTTGTGTGTGTTAACCACCCGGTTCTGTATTGCTACTAGGAACACTTCTGTTTCTGGGAAGAGATCTCCATCCCTGAGCGAGGCGTTCGACGCCTCCTTGTCGACATCTAGTCTGCTCAGACTGTGGGGATGTCTTCCATGGGGAGTTTGACTCTTACATTGGTTAACGTTTTCCTCAATAGCGGTGACGTCTCCGTTTATCTGGGTCGATCTTTCATTGAAGTTTACTGGTGTATACTTCTTATCAGAATTGTATCTGCTTGCATGGATTGCTGATTCCTGCTTTCTCTGGTGAAAGTAATTCCTGAGAGGAAAATCCTGATATCCTGATGTGTATTTTATATTTTATGGTTTTTGTGCTGCATCAGATCTGGAGTAACAAACACTTTGTTCTCCTTCCACTTCTCTACAGAGAATGACATTATTCAATCGTTAAACCTGAATCATGAATCTTGAAATGTGACTGCTCCAAAGCATAAACTGCAAAATTGCCCACCTAACATTATGGCCTCTGTTGAATTAGCATTCTGTCCCGCTATCGGTATCATTTTCAGCGAATGATCACAATATCTGGGGTTCCGTATCACATCACAGTCTGGAGCCATTGGGAATAAAGCCTGGCAGCCGTCAGTTGTTTTGTCTCCTGATTAAGCGTACAATTGTGATCACTGGCCATTTACCTGCGGCTATGAACTGCTCTCTGAACTTAGACTGTGTTACTCCATATATAAATGTGTTCGTGCACAGACTCAGGTTCTGCAACATGTACCCAAGTGACTTTAAGATAAATTCATAATCGGTGTAACTATTGGGATCTGTTCCTCCGACGTTATACTTGAAGAAATTGACAACAGTCGCCAACCACAAAATGATAAAGCTGCCGGATATGGTGAAGAGGAGGATGGCAGAGCGCCGCCTGCTTTCCATTTCCGGGTCACTGCAGTTCTCCCCCTTTCTCTGACCCCTCAGTCCCTTACGAACCCGACTGGCCGCTAAAATGTGCCGGACCGTCAGGGCGTTGAGGACCAGAATTAGTGCGAATGGAATCAGAGGGGTTAAACTCTTATCGAATCGGTCAAAGCTCACCCACTGGTGTTCAATGAAATAAGCTGGAATGGCCTTACAAAACCACAATACACCATCGAGTATCTCTCTTGGCTTATAAACGAAATAGAAGGGGATATTTTTTAAACACATAACAGCGGAGATGATCACGAGAACCAATGCCGCAGTCTTTCCTGTGCAATAGCTGGCTTTTAACTTCTGACAACAAATGGCGACAAACCGATCGAAGGTGAAGGTGACGGTGAACCAGACCGAACAGTCTCTGGAAGCACATTGCAGTACAAAGATGATGCTACACAAGGGATAGGTCTCCAGGAAGGATCCCGTGGAATAGTTCTTGATTCGTGTGCAGAATGCAGTGACGACAGCCGTCAGATCCGCCGCTGCCATGGCAACCAGGTACCGTGTGGTGCACGTGGAGAGGCCGCACTTCCCCCTGGACAGGATTGCAATCGCTACTATGTTCACTGGGCACCAGAGAAGAGAAAACAGGTATGGAATCAGAACTTTGTCTTATTCTGCTAAGAATTATGTTGCATTTCTTAATATTCCTGTCAATGCCCGTAAGAAAACGAATCTCAAGTTGGTAGACGGCGATATATGCATATCTGATCAGAAATTTACTTCGAAATTTGAACATCAGGAGGTAAAAAATTAGGACTGAAAAGACTAAAGTTACAAAACAAAACAATTTCCGAAATTGTTGACCCAGACCCAATGTTCTAGAAGTATTTGGCTCTCGGGTGTCAGCTGACGGAAGAGAAGTCTACATAATGTATTAACTCGAATCCGTTCTTCAGAACTGGTTTGGAGTTTTAGGCGGCTGTTGCTGCTGCAGGGTGAGTGTGTAAGGGGGGCCGCTCTCCGAGTGGAAGCGGGGTAGTCAGAGGGATGCACTCTGAGCGATGTATTGGGTCAATGGATGAATGGAATGGGCAAATGGATGGATACAGGATGAACAACATACAGAGCAGGTGACATCGCCTGGGCTCACCTTCACACTCACATGTAACCGTCAATGATGAAATTGAATGAAAGTGGTTGAGGCAACATCAGAGATGGGAAACCTGGTCAGAAAGGGGCATCAAGAGAAAGGCTCTTTATTTTCCTACTCTTCCCATGGATGCGGACAAACCTGCTGATCATCTCCCGGATTTTCCATTTCTCCCATTGTCCCAAAGATAACGAGCTTGATAACATGATCCTATCTACAATTCCGCTTTGAAACTAATCATCTCTGATGAAGTATCGAATGGTGAAGAGTAAGTTCACAGTCCGCTGCCGGCTTTCCATTTCCGGGTTTCTGCAGTTCTCCCCTGATCTCTGACCCTTCGGACCATTACGGAATCGACTGGCCGCTTCCTTGTCGCTCCCATAAAGCCATAAGACCAGGAGACATGGGAGCAGAATCGGGGCATTCGACAGATCGAGTCTGCTTCCCCATTCCATCGTAGCTGATTTATTATCCCTCTCAATGCATTCTCATCCCCGTAACCTTTCACACCCTGACCAATGAAGGACACATCAACCTCCCCTTTAAATATACCCAATGGGTTAGCTTTCATAAACGTCTGATGCAAATGGATTCCACATAGTCACCAACCTTTCGCTTGAGAAATTCCTCCTCTACTTTTCATTGAATAGGCATCCTCCTGCTCTGTGTCCTCTGGTCATAGATTCCCTCACTACCATAAACGTCCTCTCCATGTCTACTCTTGTTCGGCCTATCAATGTTCGAATGGGATTAGTTACAACCCGTATATCTTATTATCACCAGAGATTTCTGTCGTTTGTCTCTCGACTTCACCAATTAACTTGTCAGGTGAAAGAATATTTTTAACTCTCGTTTAAGCGTGTGCAGTGCAGACGTTGAGAACTCGCTGAATTCCACACACGGAATCTCGCTGGTGCTGTTAGTGGAATTCAGAAAGGACAAGACGAGGGAACAGAAACGAGTCCTCACAGAGGGGTCAGAAGTGGAGAGAGTGAGCAACTTCAAGTTTCAGGGTGTCAGTGTATCTGTGGGCCTAACCTGGACGGAACGTATGCTTGCAGCTATAAAGAAGGCAAGACATTGGGAGTTTGAGGAGATTTGGTTTATCAACTAAAACACTCGAAAACGTCTGCAAGTGTACCGGAGATAGAGCATTCGGACTGTGTGCAACGCCGTCTGATATGGGAGGGGCTACTGAACAAGATCGAAGTAAGTTGCAGAAATTTGTAAAATTAGTCAGCACCATCATGGGTACCAGTCTCCGTAGTGCACAAGTCATCTTCATGGAGCAGTGCCTTAGGAAAGCGGCGTCCATCATTGTGGATCCTCACCACCCAGGACGTGTCCTCTTCTCATTGTTACTGTTGGGAAGGACCCTGAAGGCACACACACCCCGATTTAGGAACAGCTTTCTTCCCGCCTGCCAGCCGATTGCGAAATAGATATTGAATCGACGAACACGACCTCACTACGTTTCTGTTTGCTTTTCCGCACTATTTATTTTAACTTAACTGTTTAATAGAAATATATAAACTTAATGTAACTTGCATTTTTTCTTCCCTGCACTTACTTAGCATGTCTTTCATTGTACTGCTGCTGTGAAGCTGATAAATCTCGCGACGTACGCCGCTGAAATTAAACCTGGTTCTGATTCTGATATTGATCAACATCGAGACCCAATGCCAGAAGGTAAAGAATGAAACAAAAGAAGAGGAGACAGTTTCACGGAAAGCTGAGTTGTATGTCTTCACTGTTTTGTTGAAACATTATTAAGCTGCATTCCCTCTTATTGAGAAGTAATACAGATTAACAATCAGTAATTAGTCAATGAAACAACCAAGTTATTATGCAAGTGATTCTGAGCACATTTGCATTATGGAAGTGCCTTTGAGACAAAATTTGAATGTGTTGATTGCTAATGTGTTTGACATTCCACCTTCTTCACTCTAAATGTTACTGGATTGCCACTGCACAGGACCGTGTGCACTGATTAATATATTTCAGTCAGCAAAGGTCAAAACGTTATCGCATGTCACCTCGCTAATGAACACCGGGAATATAAAATATTGCGAGAAAGTAAATGACCGCACCTGGCAACATGATTTGGGATGCTGTCCTGCTGAAAGACGAGATTCCTACCCAGTTTAAACTTTCTGCCAGAGGACAGGCGGATTTTACAGACGATCTCTCTGTACGCACCAGCTTTTATCTTCTCGTCAGTCCTGACCAGATTTCCAGTCTCTGCTGCTGAAAAGCGTCTCTATCGCATGACACTACCTTCATCACACTTCCCAGTCGGGGTTGCGTTGTCTGTATAACTTACAGTATTAGATTCCTTCCACAGAAGCCACTTATTGTTGTGCCTAAAGATTTCCACTTCAGTCTGATCCGAGCACAAGACCTCCTTCCACACCCATACGGTATGTTGTAAGTGACGCTTTGCAAAGTCCCTGTGGGCAAAAACTTGTTCTTACCGATGCGTGTAACGTTGCTGTCACCCTATAGAGATGCTTTTCAGCAGCAGGGACGGGAAATCAGGTCGGGATTGATGAGAAGATGAATGTGCTAAACATAGAGAGATCCTGGATGAGAACCTGCTTACCTCAGACAGAAAGCTTAAGCTGGGGAGAAAGATTTCTTTGAGCAGATCAACAACCTAAATCACATTGCCAGAGCAACCGTGGAGGGGCTTCAAATGAAGAACATTGATGTGTTTGAGTCACTCACTCTTAGTCCTGAACAGAACCCGATGGAAAGTCTCCGGCAGGACCTCTAGATGCTGTCCACCGCGGCTGCACATCTGACCTGGCACAGTCTGAGCACTTTTGCAAGGAGGTGAGGGACATCTTGCTCCATTACGCTGTGCAAAACTAGCAGAGTCGTGTCCAAAAAGACTACCGGCTGTAACCGCTGGGAGAGGTGGTTCAACGAAGTACTGAGCAAAAGGACATGAATAATCCTGAACTGCTGACATTCCGGATTTTGATTTTTCAGATTTTTTTTTCTATATTTTACTATATTCCTTGTTTTCTGGCCTCTAATGTGAAACAGGAGCACGTGATTCACAAATAAACATTCCCAGTTAAATTGATCGCAATCGCTGGTTGTAATAACTCTGTTAACTAAGTTTTTATCACTGGGTACATTTACAAGGCTCTGTAGTAGCTGAATCGGTTTCAGAATTTCGTTTGGAAATGTTCTGCCATGTATTTCCCATTACACTGAACATCCATTCGCAGCTTGGAATATTCTAAAGAATACAAACCTTCCACTGAACTTTTCATTGCGCTATTGTTTAATATCAGACAGAATTTCACCCAACGCAAATCATACAGCCGGGTCTTTTTTATGCCATCTGCAGGAAATTTCAGGAAAACATCTTGGGTGTTTCATTAAATAGCATTTCAGTATCATCAATTATAGTGCTGAGCACAGCTTTCTTGACTTTTGGTAAAACATAGCACACCATTTAATATTGCTTACCGGGCACAGCGATAGCCAAAATGACCAAATAGTAAGTATCCTTGATGTGGTAAAAAATTTCCAACATTTTCTGACTTGAGTTGATCAAAGGATTTCAGCAGCCGACAGTCGGTCCCAATGACAATCAGACGAAGTAGTCTCTCTGAACCTCCAATGGATGCACTTGCCAATCTCCACGCAACACCAAAGATTCAGAACTTTCATGAGAATTAATAACAGCTTTAAGAAGATGGAATATAGTGACTGTGTCAGTAGGTGAAATATCAGCTGTCATATAAATAGTGTGGAATTGGAAATCCCCAGAGTACCGGCAGAACAGATTAAACTCTTTGGTGTCGAAATGAAACTTTCTCTCTGCGGTGAGGTAATCGTCCAAAGGGAGGTGGGCATGCCCATCCCTTTCCCTGTGAAATGTTTACCTCCTTGCTACCGGCCTCTGAGGGCACAGAGGGTAGTGGATTTTCTCTTTACTGGAGGCAGAACTGGTGAAATGAAGTGAGCTCTTGTACTGCCGATTGGAGTTCATTCCCCGGCATAAACTCGACAGCTCCCCGATATCGGGAAAGGATAAAGCCCGAAGATCTCACATTCGAACTGATCTCCTGTTATTAATGACATCTTCCCTGGTGTAAAGGTGGACTGGTCAATGAAAACGCTCCTCAAACAACGCAGGGTTTTGAATACAGCTGATACTGTGTTGCTAGAGGGGGCCATGACAAATCCTCGGCGAGCAGGATTAAGGACACCCAGAAGACATGTGATGAGCAATAGAATGAGCTGTTTGAGAATAGGACCAATCAGGAGCGACAGTGGAACTTGTGCATGGAGCCGGAGAATGTAGCGGAAGTACATAATGAATATTTTGTTTCTGTATTCACCAGTAAAAAGGACCTTGGCAATTATGGGGATGCCTGCAGCGGACTTAAACTTCTGAGTGTATAGACATTAAGAAACGGGATGTTCTGGAGATTTTGAAAAGCATTAAGTTAGATAAGTCACCGGGGCCGAATGGGATATATCCCAGGCTGCGGTGGGCGGTGAGGGCGGAGATTGCTGAGCCTCTTGCGATGACCTTTGCGTCCTCAACCCGGATGGGAGAAGTACCGGAGGACAGGAGTGTTGCAAATGTTGTTCCATTGTTCAAGAAAGGGAGTAGAGATAACCCAGGAAATTATAGACCAGTGCGTCTAACTTCAGTAGTGCGCAATTTGTCGGAGTAGATATTGAGAGGCAGGATTTAGGAGCATTTGGAGAGACATAATCTCATTATAGATAGTCCACATGGCTTTGTCAAGGGCAGGTCATGCTTTACGAAGCTGGTTGAGTTATTTGATGACGTAACAAAACACCCTGATGAAGGTTGAACTCTGGATGTAGTGTGTATGGATTCGCCGAGCGAGGCTCATTCAGAAAATAATGAGGCATGGGATTCAAGTAAACCGTGATTTGTGGATCCAGAATTGGCTTGGCCTCAGAAGGCAAAGGGTGGTTGTAGATGGCTCATATTTTGCATGGAGGATGGTGACCGGGGTGTTCTGCAGGGATCTATTCTACGAACCCTCCTCTTTGTGATTTTTTTATAAATGACTTCGATGAGGAAGTAGAAGGGTGAAGATTGCTGATAACACAGAAGTTGGGGGTTTTGTAGATAAACTGGAAGGTTGTCAGATGTTTCAGCGTGACATAGATTGATTGCAGAACTGAGACGAGAACTGGCAAATGGAGTTCAACCCAGACAATTGTGAAGTTGCTCATTTTAGTAGGTCAAATCTGAAGAGAGAATATAATATTAATTGTAAGACTCTTGTCAGTGTGGAGAATCTGCGAGATCTTGGGGTCATTGTCCATAGGATACACAACGCTGTTCCGCAGGTGTGTTGGCCTTCATCAACAGTTGAATTGAGTTTAAGAGCCGTGAAGAAATGTTACAGCGAAATAAGACCTTGGTTAGACCCTACTTGGAGTACTGTATTCTGTTCTGGATACTAGAGAAACATTGTAGAGATGATTTACAATGATGTTGCCTGGATTGAGGAGCATGCCAATGAGAATAGGTTGAGTGAATTTTCCAGTATAGAACAAGACATTTTACATCTATCATAATAACTATCAACATTAGGAAATATTTTAGACAACCTCTCCTTCGTCAAATAACAATGATGTACAATTTTAAATTGAATCAATGAATGGCTAGCACAAATCAAGGAAGAGTTAACCACCTTCAAGATCCGCATCCAGCCCTCCGTCACAAAAGTCAAATTAAGTTCCTTTCCCCAATCATGTTTAATCTTAATAAAAAGGGCGCTTATCCCACTGTAACAATAAATTATAAATTCTTCAAATGGAACCCGTCATCAAAGGGTTCATACTCATAATAGTATCCAATAGGTCGGCCTCTAATATGCAAGGAAAATTACTTAAATATTTAACTTTGGAAGTTTTTGTATGACGCATGGCTCCGGAGTTGAACACCAAATGGGTTCCTTTTTTCTCACCTTTTTCTTGCTTTAAGTAGGATCTTTTCTGTTTTTTTTGTGTGTCACCATATTTTTCAATCCTTAATATTGTTTTTATTTTCTCTTTTGAGACATTGTAAGTGTTACTTACTTCGGTGTATTGTTATTTTAGATAATAACAACAACAACAACAACAACAACAACAACAACAACAACAACAACAATAATAATAATAATAATAATAATAATAATAATAATAATAATAATAATAATAATAATAATAATAATAATAATAATAATAACAAAAGATTTGAAAAGAAAATGAAGGTTGAGTGAACTTGGACACTTCTCCATGAGCGACGGAGGATGAGAGATGACCTGGTACTGTATAAGATGACGAGATGCATTGATCGTGTGGATCACCAGAGGCTTTTCCCCAGACCTTAAATAGTTTAAAGGAGGGGTGTTTGGTAGTCAGTACAAGGGGGATGTCGGGGGTACGTTTTTCACCCAGAGATTGGTGAGTGCGTGGAATGTACTGCCAGCGAAGGTGGTAGAGGTGTGTACAGTTGGGTCTTTCATAGACAGGTAGCTGGAGCTTAAAAAAATAGAGGGCTATACGGTAGGGAAATTTTAGCCGGTTTCTAGACTAGGGTACATGGTCGGCACAACATTGTACGCCGAAGGGCCTGAACTATGCTGTAGATTTCCATTTTTATATGACAGGTAATCAGAAATATATTTTTTTTTGTTGCAATGTGTTCTGGACCAGGAATTGTGACCCAGCTTCGTTGGGCGCCAACAAAATATATCTTGATCAACTACTTTCCTATGGTCTCTGTTTCGACTGATTTTCAATTCTCTGTCTGTCTGTCTCTCTCTCTGTCTCTCTGTCTCTCTCTCTCTCTCTCTCTCTCTCTCTCTCTCTCTCTCTCTCTCTCTCTCTCTCTCTCTCTCTCTCTCTCTCTCTCTCTCTCTCTCTCTCTCTCTCTCTCTCTTCCCCCCGCCCCCCTCGGTGCTTAACCCATGACCCATGTCATTATCATCGTCTATGTCGGCCAACAGAATTCCTGCACTTGCTCTATTCCCTACTGCCTTTAGCACAGAATTTCACCCGGTTCTCACATTTTTGAAAGAAACTCTACATTTATCCGGCCTTATGTAGGTTCCCCAAATCCAGCAGCTTGTTTCACGGTTTTATTTTCCACTTTCCACTGTAATAGATGGGCAGAGAACGTCACTGTATGATGATGCACAGAATACTGTTGGATTCTGATAAAGGCCTGCTTTTTCCACTCAATGTATTAAATTCAGCATTATTGTAAATATCATGTGGTGTACAATACACTTTCCCCCGGCCTACACACAATTTTAATACTATGGAAGAAACATGCTCGTGCACATAGAGTAGGTTTCTCTGTTTAACTGGAGTTTGCACGTTCTCAAGTTCAGTGTAAATATGTATTTCACGCCATTTCTCAGTTCCTCTCTGAATTTCCGCTGCGTTAACCCATAGATACACGTGTTTGTGCAGGTAATGAGAATCTGCAACATGAACCCAACCTCCTGGGCGATGTACACGGGGTCACTCAAGAACCGATCATAGTAAAAGAAGTTCCTCACCGGCCAGTTCAGAGAATGCGCGACATATAGCATCCATAGTAACATGAAATTGGCCGAAATGGTGAAAAGTAAAATCATGGACTTTTTCCGATCCTTCTCCTCTGCATCATCCTTTGAATTCTCTCCATTGTTTCGGAATTGCTTGCGAACTTCATTGGCCGCGATAATATGTCTGACGGTCAGAGCAATGCAGAGTAAAATGAACAGGATGGTGATAAGGGGGTTATGATGCTGTCGATCCACTCGCAAGATCTCCACATCGGTGACGTTACAAAATGAGATGTTACCACGCAGCCCCATCCAGTATTGTCAATATAAACTAAAGGTTCAAACATAAAATGAAAAGGGATTGTCCTCAGGGAGATTAATACAATTACACCAGCGATAATCACAGAAGCTGTTTTCTCGGTGCAATATTTTAACTGAAGCTTCTGACAGCAAATTGCCACAAAGCGATCGAAGGTAAAAGCGACGGTAAACCAGACAGAACAGTCCACAGCGATCATGTACGGGACAAAATTGATGCTACACACTCGCGTCAGAAACAGAAAATTGAATGAGAAATACATGAAATTAATGCGACGTATTATCACTTCGACAATAACCACCAGCAGATCCGCCGTTGACATGGCCATGAGGTAGCGAGTGATGCATTTGGACAAACCGCACCTTCCTCGTGACAGGATCACAATTGCCACCAAGTTCACTGCAAGAGACAGGAAATGATATTGAAATGAATCCGGTGCATATATAAAACAAAGACAGGAGACAAATGCTTTTTCTCCCATTCTGTATTGAATGCATTTCTCAATATGATTACCCATTCCCTCCTGGAGTGAAAGACGATTCAAAGTAACTCCAAGTGTTGAAGTTACTCGACGCGGTAACAACGGAAACGCCAGGTAATTCACAACCACAACTCTGGGGATGACACGGGTTGGATCTTAAAGTTTCCATATCTTTCTCAGTGCACATCTGCTGCGTCACCGCTGAAAAACCCCGGCATTTTTCATTCAGACGACTCTTTCGGATGATATACGCTTTGTTCTGGAATTGCATAGTGACCAGTGAAAAAATGCGAACGGTGATAGTTTAGCTTCGTTGCTCAAGGGTACGGTAAACACTGAGCAAAGTCCGAATTGCTCTCTGTTCTCAGTCACCGGGATGACTTCACTTATTGCACTGAGTGATGATAATAGTCTCTGATTAGGATTGAAATGAGGAGACATGTTTCACTCAGAAAGCGGCGGATCTCAGGAGTCCTTTGTCCTGTAGTCACAGACATTGAATTAATTCATCTGAAGGTGAATACTCCACCATCAAACCAGAACTTCTTTGGAGACCCGAAGGGCCGAGAGAATGAGAGGCAACCAAGGCAACTTGGTGCCGTACCGTAGAGGCAGAAATGAGGACTCTGAACCTCACCGGGGGGCAGAACAGAAGAGATGGGCAAGGACAGACAGAGGTGGTGGACCTTCATTGATACCGCAAACGCCAGGGGGAGTAACGCGCGGTAGCTAACCAACTAATGAATGTGGATGGGTTTTAGATTTTAGTTCTATGAATTGCGTGATAAGGGAACAGAATTAGATACACGTTTTATGAATGGATCCTACTCCATGAGACGGCATTTCGCTCGCTTTGTGAATCTATGTATGGTCACATGACAATAAATGTGAACTTATCCACTCTCGGCACTGGCAGAGAAAAAGAAAAGTAAAAAAAAAATCTGTTGAGATCCAACGAGCACCCGCAGACGGAAAATATCTATCGGCGTTTTGTATCCAAGCTGTGCACTAAGACCAGCAAGCGTACAGCATCCGCAGTCTCTTCCGTCTTCGGCAGAAAGGAAACTACTGGTAGGGAGCACCACTGAATGATAACACGAGGATTCACCTCAGTCTTCAGAAGAACGGAAACTACTGGTAGGGAGCATCGCTGAATGATAACACGAGGAATCACCTCAGTCTTCAGAAGAACGGAAACTACTGGTAGGGAGCACCACTGAATGATAACACGAGGAATCACCTCAGTCTTCAGAAGAACGGAAACTACTGGTAGGGAGCACCACTGAATGATAACACGAGGAATCACCTCAGTCTTCAGAAGAACGGAAACTACTGGTAGGGAGCACCACTGAATGATAACACGAGGAATCACCTCAGTCTTCAGAAGAACGGAAACTACTGGTAGGGAGCACCACTGAATGATAACACGAGGAATCACCTCAGTCTTCAGAAGAACGGAAACTACTGGTAGGGAGCACCACTGAATGATAACACGAGGAATCACCTCAGTCTTCAGAAGAACGGAAACTACTGGTAGGGAGCACCACTGAATGATAACACGAGGAATCACCTCAGTCTTCAGAAGAACGGAAACTACTGGTAGGGAGCACCACTGAATGATAACACGAGGAATCACCTCAGTCTTCAGAAGAACGGAAACTACTGGTAGGGAGCACCACTGAATGATAACACGAGGAATCACCTCAGTCTTCAGAAGAACGGAAACTACTGGTAGGGAGCACCACTGAATGATAACACGAGGAATCACCTCAGTCTTCAGAAGAACGGAAACTACTGGTAGGGAGGATCGCTGAATGATAACACGAGGTATCACAGTCTTCAGAAGAACGGAAACTACTGGTAGGGAGCACCACTGAATGATAACACGAGGAATCACCTCAGTCTTCAGAAGAACGGAAACTACTGGTAGGGAGCTTCGCTGAATGATAACACGAGGTATCGCAGTCTTCAGAAGAACGGAATCTGCTGGTAGGGAGCATCGCTGAATGGTAACACGAGGAATCTATTGATCCGGTCCACGTGAAACTGCAAACTGAACCCAATAGGCAACAGAGACTTCCACATCAATGGCAGATGCGAATATAATTTAATGGGAAAAATACCTTATTTTAAATACCTTATTAGTGCAACGTTCAGGACAATGTAGATTAAAATAAATATAATTATTTTTGATCTGATCCCTGTCCATTACATACCCAAAGTTGGTCTCATTTTTAAGTATTATGTATTAAAATTTAGGGAGCATGACATTTCCTTGTCTCCATTAACGTTTCATGATAGAAAAACAAAACCAGCTGCTTTCATCCACATGAAACACTCCGCATGGTTAAAGACTGCCCGCAGCCGTACAATGATGTTAACTTCAATCGTCTTTATCACACCTGGGACACCGACGGCAGCAAGGACCGGGTAATAGATCTGTTCTATCCGGAAAATCGGCGAGTACTCCATGTAGTGTTCTCGCTCAGATGTAAGAGAACGCTGAACTAAACACCGAGGTAAACTGTCGTCAATGAAAACAGGATCGCAGTAAGATTAACCGTTTACTGTTCACTCTTCCACATTAACGTATGGTGAAAACTGTTGACAAAACAATACAAAGTTTGAACAGTATTTGTTTCCTTCTTGATATCACATTTACATCGTAAATACATGCAAAATATTAAAATACAGCATACAGTCGGAATCTACCTACGCCATTGACTGCTTTAAATACACTTCAATACAAACTATCCACAACTCTTTAACTAAGGAAAACATAAAACTTATCAACCGTCATTACTTTTAACAAAATCAGCGTTAACATTTTAATTCAACATATCGATTATCTCATGAACTTACGGCGTCACCACGTGTCACTCAGAGGTGATCAATCACCACCAACCAAGCAAAGTGACAGCGCAATATAGAATTCAGCTTTAATTACTCCGAAAGCTACGATCTGCAAACTGTGAGACCATCATAATCTGGATGATCTCCGGTAACTAAATTCCAGATCGCCAGTCGCTCGCAGAACATTCCCTTATGTGTCGGTGACACACTCATCCAGTCTGCTGCCTGGGGGAAAGGTAAAGATATGTTTCGTGGCAGATTACCTTTCGTGATGGCGGAGGTTGAGGAGCAAAATATACGAGTCATTCCAACCCTTGGAACGAGATACCGTCCATCCGGTGGACCAATCAGCGTCGGGAGCAGAGCACTTCAAAGAGGTTACTCGCAGGTCGGCGAAACTAGTGTAAAAGGAAAGATTCGCGGGGAACTGGACATTTCGGAGGTCTGATTAGCGTCGGGAGCAGAGCACCGTGAATTAAATAAAAGTACAGAAGGGGCGAACGGAGCGGCCATTGCTGGGAGTGCGTCAGGCTTTGCCTCAAGAGGCTGGGGCCAAAGGAACAGTTGAGAAGATTTTGCCCTGGTTGCCCATTGTACAGTGCAGGCAGGAAGACAGATATGGCAGTGAATAGTCTGAAGGGTTGTCAGATGTTATAGCGGGACATCGATAGGATGCAGAACTGGGCTGTGAAGTGGCAGATGGGTTCAACGCAAATAAGTGTGACGTTGTTTATTTTGGTAGGTCAAATTTGAAGACAGAATATAATAATAATCGTAAGACTCTTGACAGTGTGGAGTATCCCCGAGATCTGGGGGTCGATGTGCATAGGACACTGAAAGCTGCTGTGTTTTTGAGAAGGCGTATTGTGTGTTGGGCGAGGTAATGTTACAGCTTTGTACGTAAGACCTTAATTCGACCCCACTTGATGTTTTGTCTTCAGTTCTCGTCACCTCACTACAGGAAGGATGTGGATGCTATAGAAAGAGTGCAGAGGAGATTTACAACGATGTTGCCTGGATTGAAGAGCATGCCTATGAGAATAGGCTGAGTGAACTTGACCAGTTCTCCTTGGAGCGATGGAGATGAGAGGTGACTCGATGGAGAGGTAAAAGATGATGGCAGGCATTGATCATGCGGATAGCCAGAGACTTTTTCCCAGGACTGAAGTGGCTTACAGGAGGGGTGTTTGGCAGTAGGTACAAGGGGGATTTGGGAGTTAATTTTTTCACCCAGAGAGTGCTGGGTGCGTGGAATGCCCTGCCAGTGAAGGTGGAAGAGGTGGATACAACAGGGTCTTTTAAGAGGCTCTTGGTTAGGCACATTGAACTTAGAAAAATAGAGGGTTATGTGGTATGTATATTCTAGAGTAGGATAGACGGCCGTTACAACATTGTGGGCTGAAGGTCCTGGAATGTGACAGGTAATCCAGAATATTTGTTTTGTTTGTAATGTGTTCTGGACCATGAAATATGGCCCAGGTTCGTCGGCGCCAGTTTTACCAATAAAATATAGCTTGATCAAACATTTTAGTATGGTCTCCGTTTCCCCTAATTTTCTGTTCTCTCTATCTCTCTCTCCAACCCCAACCTGCACCCCCACCTCCCACTATCAGCCGGCAGACCGCACGTTGCTTGTCTCATGACCCATGTCACTGTCATCGTCTATGTCAGCCAATAGAATTTCTGCAATTCACTTCTACCTTTAACACAAAATTTCAGCTGGTCCCCACAACATTTTCCAATGAAACTCTACCTCCATCCGGCATTGTGTGGATTCCCCTCTTGTTCTCAGCTCCCCGGACAATATCCCAAACCCAGCAGCTTGTTTCACGTTTTTATTTTTCCCCTTTCATCTGCAATATCATCGCCCTAAGACGATAAGGCTGATGTTGCACAACACCTTGTAGGATTTTGGCAAAGTGGATATTATCTATTAAATTTAGTAAATTTAACATTATTGAAAATATCACGTGGTATTCAACACACTTTCAATTTCCCCGCAATATCGGCGACCTAACAAAGTAGAGGAGTGATGATGCAGAATATATTGCACAATTTTGATAGAGCACAGCCTTCTCTATTAAATTTCGTAAATTTAACATCATTGTAAATATCACATCGTATACAATGCGCTTTCAATTTTGCCCAGCCTACACACGAACTTTTTAACAATACGAAAGAATCCTACATACAGTATGTTTCTCTGTTTAACTATAGTTTGCACATTTTCCCGTTCAATGTAAATATGTATTTAACGCCATTTGTCAGCTCCTCTCTGAATTTCCGCTGCGTTAATCCATAGATACACGTGTTTGTGCAGGAACTGAGAATCTGCAACATGAACCCAACCTCCTGAGCGATGTACACTGGGTCACTGAAAATCCGATCTTGAGAAAAGAGGGGCATTACCGGCCAGATGAAAGAATGCACGACATAAAGCATACATAGTAACATGAAATTGGCCGAAATGGTGAAAACTAAAATCATGGACTTCTTCCGATTCTTCTCCTCTGCATCATCCTTTGAATTCTCTGCATTGTTTCGGAATTGCTTGCGAACTTTATTGGCCGCGATAATATGTCTGACGGTCAGAGCATTGCAGAGTGAAATGAACAGGATTGGTGATAAGGGGGTTGTGATGCTGTCGATCCACTCGTAAGCTCTCCACAGCTGTGACGTCACAAAATGAGGCGCCCCAACGCAGCCCCATCCGACATTGTTAATAATAACTAAAGGTTCATGCAAAAAATGGAAAGGGATTGTCCTCAGGCAGCTTGATACAATCACAACAGCGATAATCACCGAAGCTGTTTTCTCGGTGCAATATTTTAACTGAAGCTTCTGACAGCAAATTGCCACAAAGCGATCGAAGGTAAAAGCGACGGTAAACCAGACAGAACAGTCCACAGCGATCATGTACGCGACAAAATTGGTGCTACACACTCGCGTCAGAAACAGAAAATTCAATGACAAGATCATGAAATTAACCCGACGTATTATCACTTCGACAATAACCACAAGCAGATCCGCCGTTGACATGGCCATCAGGTAGCGAGTGATGCATTTGGACAAACCGCGCCTTCCTCGTGACAGGATCACAATTGCCAGCAAGTTCGCTGCAAGAGACAGGAAATGATATGGAAATGAAATTGAAATTAATATGAAATTTGATATATAAAACAAAGAGAGGAGACAAATGTGCTTTCTCCCATTCTTTGTTGAATGCATTTCTCAATATGATTACCCACTCCCTCCTGGGGTGACAACCGATTCAGAGTAACTCCGTGTGGTGAAGTTACTCTATGCGCTAACAACGGAAACGCCATGTAATTCACAACCACAACTCTGGGGATGACACGTGTTGGATCTTAAAGTTTCCATATCTATCTCAGTTCACATCTGCTGCGTCACCTCTGAAAAATGGCAGCATTTTTCATTCACACACCTCTTTCGGAAGAAATATGCGTTATTCTGGAATTACATAGTGACGGGTGAAAAATGAACTGCGATCGGTGATGGTTTAGTTTCGTCGCTCTGGAGTACGGTTAACCCTGAGCAAAGTCGGAATGCCCGATTGCTCTCCGTTCTCTGTCACAGGGAGGACTTCACTAATTACACTGGGTAATGAGAATAGTCACGCATTAGGACTGAAATGAGGAGACATGTTTCACTCAGAAAGCGGCGAGTCTCAGGAGCCCCTTGTCCTGGAGGCTCAGACATTGAATTTATTAATGTGAAGGTGGATTCTCCATCGTCAAACCAGAACTTCTTTGGAGCCCCGCAGGGCGGCGGAAATGAGAGACACCAAAGACAACTTGGTGCCATAGCGGAGAGGCAGAAATGAGGACCCCGGTAATGTAAAGTACATTAAAATAACGTTAATTATTTTTGATCTGATGCCGGTGCATTAGATAGACACAGTTGGTCTCATTTTTACGTATTAAAATTTAGGGAGCATGATATTTCCTTGTCTCCATTAACATTTCATGATATAAAAACAAAACCAACTGTTTTTATCCACACTAAACACTCCACATGGATAAAGACTGACCGCAGCCGTACAATGATATTTAACGTAGATCGTCTTTATCTCACCTGGGACACCGACGGCAGCAAGGACCGGGTAATAGATACGGTCTATCCGGAAAATCGGCGGGTACCCCATGTTCTCGCGTATCAGAACCGACCTTCCCAATGAATCAGTTTACTGGGTGTAGCGGTTATTTATATTTCAGAGTTTACTCCGGGGGGAGAATCATTACAGGGATGTAAATGAAGTTTGCATGTGAACAACTCAGCGAATGAACCAGTTTTTAAATTGTTTTGTTCTACAGTCTTACGAGTGGTCACGAAAACAATAAAATAATTTAAAGTCCTTTTGAAACGCCCCCGTGAATAGACTGGTAACTGTTTTCCACAACATGAGAAGCGACATGCTCAGCCGATCAACACAGAACAGAGCAGAACGTAACACAACGAGAAACGAAAAACCAACCACAGAACAAGCCCCCCCCCCATAAGCCACGCACAGACACAGTTCCCCAACCCCATAACAGGCCATCTTGTTCAGACTCCAGCCTGCAGCGGACTCGAGAACAGAATCGTCTCACAGACATTGGGCTTCGAATTCAGGAATGATGAGACTGACCGTTCAGGAAATTTAATCAATAACCCAAGCGCTCGGGGGATATTTGTTCATAAATTGTGGGCGTTCTCCCGGGCTTGGTGCCGCTCCGAGGGTCGGTAGTACTTCAACAAGTTCTATCGTCACGTTAAAGTAGTGAGGGGCTGTGTCCTATCAGCAGGGTGGATCTGAATCCATGGATCAAACAGCGCGGCCGATGCAAACGGGCCCGGTGCATTAAAATAAGCCTCGATGTTCTCTGTAGTGAGGAGATATGGAGACCCGTGTTCAGTGCAGTCACGTGACGGAGGGAAATAATTACCCATGGTTCCTGTGAACAGCTGGCCGTAGAGTGTCGGTAGAACTCACAGACAACTCCCGACTATTACTTGAGTAAGTCGAAATTGTTCCGAAAACTGAAGATCAAGTGCACCGGGGAAAGGTGCAGGGTTGATGATTCAAGTTTACCTCCCACGTGTATATTGAACCATGCAGTGAAATGAGGCGTTTACGTTAACAACCAACATACACGCAGAGTGTGGCAGAACAGCACAGAACACAACAAGGGATAAAATAGCAGCAACCAAAGAATAGATCAGAGCGGAACACAACGAGAAAGTAAAGACCAACAACAGAACAACCCCCCCCCACCCACCAACAAGCCACGCACATACACAGTTCCCTAACCCCATAACGGACCATCTTGTCAGGAATGATGAGATTGACCATTCAGGAAACTTAATCACAGACCAAGCGCTCAGGGGGATATTTGTTCGTAAGTTATGGGCGTTCTCCAGGCTTGGTGCCGCTCTGAGGGTCGGTAGTACCTGAACAAGTTCTATCGGTCTGGTTAAAGTAGTGAGAGGCTGTGTCCGATCACCAGGGTCCATGCCCAGAATGTGTGGCAGAACAACACGGAACACGGACAAGGGATAAAATAAGAGCATCCAAAGAAGCCCCGTCCGTCACCCATCCGCCAGACACCCGCGCAGACTCGGTCCTCTCATCGCAGCACAGGCCGTGTTCTTCGGCCTCCGGCATGCAGCGGGATGGGGCTCCGATTCAGGCGACAGACACCGGGCTTCGAAAGTACACGCGTGATTCTCAGGCCGGGGACAGTCCGGAGTTGATGAAAACTATTATCAGTTCTGTTTGATTTTTCTTTGCCAACAGGTTGTTACAGATTTTGATTTCCAGTGAGGGCGCATCCAGAGGGTAACTCACCGGCAACAGCGCTGTTCCGTGTTGAGTGACGATGTCCTGGTAACGGGGCTCAGACTAGAAAGTGTGTGCGAGAAGCTGACAAGAGATTTGGACACCGCTCAGCATGTCACAGAAATCAGCCGTCCATCCATGGCCTCCGTCTACACGTCTTTCTGCATCACGGGTCACAGACTCTGTCCGCTCTGGGCATCTTCTCCTCTCCTTTTGGGCCGATGATACAACAGACTGACACCATGAACCGGCTTAAGGACAGTTTCCACCCCGCTATTGTAAACAGTGGCGATGTCATCACAGACACTTGCCAATTCCTGTTGGTGTGGTGCGGGGAGCGTTCGATCCGGGTGCATCACGGACCGAGATGGAGACTCCATTGCATCGGACGGCAAGGGGCTGCAGAGCGTCGACAACTCAGCCGGCTCAATCACGGGCTCCCTGAGGAGAACTGAGAGAGGCGATGCTCCAGACGGCGGCATTCATATTCCAGAACTCCCCACGCCAGGGACAGGTCCACTTCTCGTCAGGAAAAACGTACAGGAGTCTGTAGACAAACACTCTGTGCTTCAAACGCAGCCCGACGAAATCTCCCAACGGTCCATTAAAATTCGCTTTCTATTCCAGTCGTTTTGAATACTCTATTTTACAGCTTCTATTGATTTTATGAACGACATAAAACACGTTGATATTCTGTAGAGACATGCGCAATGCGAAGAAAACTTCAACCTATTAACTCCATGCCGGCAATCAAGCGCCATTTTGAAAGTATCTCTGCCGGAGCCTTTAATGTCCTCCCAAACCTCTCCGCTCTCGACCACATTAGCACACTCACCCGTGCATGATTTGAATGGATGAGGGGATTTGAAAGAATACACCGCGGTTGTCAGCCGACCAGTCGTGCAGTGCCGTCCGTTCCGGACTGCCAGATGCAAATCCGGCCGGACCCTTGCACGCTTTTCATCCGTGCTGGGGTGAGTGTCGAGCGAGCGACTAGGCCTCGTGGAAAAACAGCAAATGCTAACGAAACGGCCAGGTTGCCGCCCGATGCGCCACAAGGCGAGGGGCGGAACCACAGCATAAACCGCTTTTGTTAGATGCTTTATTAAAATTCCGGGGACGAGTGTGTTCCCACTAAATAATTTGGAGGCTTCCCCAACCAGAAGCCCCGGATGAACATCCGATCCACAACCTCCCGAAGGCAGATCAGTGGCGTTCCTGTCTGTCGGGCAAATAAACCACCGGAGGCGCAGGTACGATCTCTGGTCCGACATCCCTCGTGGGAAGAGGAAATTCCGGAACGAAATCCAATCCCTGAAGGATGCTCCACAGCTGTGGCTGGTCTTGAATGTTTTCACCTCTCACAGGGTGAAAGGAAGCGACATAAGCTGTGGATAGTGTGGAAGACCGGCAGAGAATGCAGCGCGATGCAGAACAGTTGCAGATATGGGCTGAGAAATGGCTGATGGAGATTAACCCAGATAAATGTGAGGTGTTGCACCTTGGTAGGGCAAATGTAAGTTCATTGAGAAGAGTAAGATCCTTAACATTTTTGCTGAGCAGAGACATCTTTGGATTGAAGTTCAATGCACCTTGAAAGTGGCTACCCAGGTCGATTGAGTGTTTGAGAAGGCTTATGGAATGCACGCTTTGATCTGTCGAGGCATTGAGTTTAAAGTCAGGAGGTTATTTTGCAACTTTATAAAACACTGCTTAGGCCACAGCCGGACTATTGCGTACAGTTCTGGGTTCCCCACTATAAGGGGGGTGTCGAGGATTTGGAGAGGTTTCAGAAGAGGTTTTGCGGGATGCTGCCGGGTTTGGAGGACGTGATATGATGAGAGGCTCGGTAACGTTGGGCCATTTTCTCTGGAGAGGCGGAGGCCGGGTGAAGATCGTATAGAATTCTATATGATGAGGCACAGGTAGAGTGGGCAGGGAGTACATGTCTCCCCGGGTAGAAATGTCTAATAGCAGAGGGAATGCACTGAATGTGAGAGGAGTACGTTCACAGAAGACGGGAGGTGGATGTATTTTAATCAGAGGGTGGTGGATGCGCTGACTGGTGTGGAGTTCGAGGTAAATACCACTGGACGTTTGAATCGGCATACGGATGCGAGGAATGGGAGGAGATGGACATTGTGCAGGTCGACGTGATTAGTGTTCGGGTGTTCTGATTTCTTCTTTTGTCGGTACGGCACAACATTGTGGGCCGAAGGGCCGGTTCCTCTGCAGTAATATTGTGTGTTCTGTGTTCTATGGTCTATAGGTGACAATAAGGCTTCGCTGCCAAATGAACTCGATGCCTCTTGGGCTTTCTTTGGAACCTTTTGAAGGCTGAAAGGCTTTGACAGAGTAGATGGGGAGAAGATCTTTCCTATGGTAGAGGAGTCCAGGATAACAGGACACAGCCTCAGGATAGAGGGTGCCCACTATCGGAAACTATTTGCACAAACATTAGTGAATGTCTACGATACTGTGCACTGGAGGGTTCTGGAGCTAGATAATTGAGAGTATTTAATCAGACGGATTGGGGAAACGAGAGCTGTGTGGAGTTGGTAAACACATGTGCTGAGGGCCGTGCCAGATTCGCTACGATTGTACCGGGTGACAGGGGAAGATTAAGCCGCTGTGCGCTTTACAAGTGTTCCGATTTTACTGTGTTCTTATCTCCAGAAGTGGAAGTAACGTGAGCGAACTCAGGAACAAAGGAACTTGGCAGCCCACGCAGAGAGACGTAAACTCTGGGGGACAAGTAGAATCGTGACGTGTAGAAGTGATGACGTCGGAGAGTGACGCATTCTTTTGTGCAGTTTCCAAGGGCGTTTTCAAATACTCACGCTGACAACTACTAAGCCACAAACTCTACTCCTCGTAACGTCCCTTCAAGACAATAGACAATAGATGTAGAAGTAGACCATTCGGCCCCTCGAATCTGCCCCGCCATTCTGAGATCATGGCTGATCATTCACCAACAATACCCAGTCCCTGCCTTGTCCCCATATCCCTTGATTCCCCTATCCATCAGATATCTATCTAGCTCCTTCTTGAAAGCATCCAGAGAATTGGCCTCCACCGTCTTCCGAGGCAGTGCATTCCACACCTCCACAACTCTCTGGGAGAAGAAGTTTTTCCTCTACTCTGTTTTAATTAACTGACCTCTTATTCTCAATCCATGCCCTCTGGTACTGGACTCTCCCAACATCTGGAACATATTTCCTGCCTCAATCCTATCAAATCCTTTAATTATCTTAAACGTTTCTATCAGATCCCCTCTCAATCTCCTCAATTCCAGTGTGTACAAGCCTAATCTCTCCAATCTCTCTGCGTAAGACAGCCCTGCCATCCCAGGAATCAACCTAGTGAATCTACGCTGCACTTCCTCAATTGCCAGAATGTCCTTCCTTAAACCTGGACACCAAAATTGTACACAATATTCCAGATGTTGTCTCACCAGGGCCCTGTACAAAGCAAAAGGACATCCTTGCTCTTGTACTCAATTCCCCTTGTAACAAAGGCCAACATTCCATTTGCCCTCTTCACTGCCTGTTGCACTTGCTCATTCACCTTCATTGACTGATGAACTAAGACTCCGAGGTCTCTTTGCATTTCTCCCTTACCTAACTCTACACCGTTCAGACAATACTCGGCCCTCTTGTTCCTGCTTCCAAAGTGGATAACTTCACATTTATTCACATTGAATGACATCTGCCAAGTATCTGCCCACTCACCCAGTCTATCCAAGTCTCCCTGTATTCTCCTAACGTCCTCTTCGCATGTCACACTACCACCCAGTTTAGTATCGTCAGCAAACTTGCTGATATAGTTTTCAATGCTCTCATCTAAATCGTTGACATAAATCGTAAAGAGCTGTGGTCCCAATACAGAGCCCTGTGGTACCCCACTAGTCACCTCCAGCCAGTCTGAGAAACACCCATTCACTGCTACCCTTTGCTTTCTATCTGCCAACCGGTTTTCTATCCATGTTGAAACACTGCCCCCAATGCCATGAGCTCTGATTTTACTCACCAATCTCCTATGTGGCACCTTATCGAATGCCTTCTGAAAATCTAGGTACACTACATCCACTGGCTTACCCTCGTCTAACATCCTTGTTACACCCTCAAAAAACTCCAACAGATTAGTCAAGCATGATTTGCCTTTGGTAAATCCATGCTGGCTCGGCCTAATCCTATTACTGCCATCAAGATATGCCACTATTTCGTCCTTAATAATGGACTCAAGCATCTTCCCCACGACTGACGTTAGGCTAACAGGGCGATAGTTCTCCGTTTTCTCCTTCCCTCCCTTCTTGAAAAGTGGGATAACATTAGCCACTCTCCAATCTTCAGGAACAGATCCTGAATCTAAGGAACATTGGAAAATTATTACCAATGCATCCGCAATTTCCTGAGCCACCTCTTTTAGAACCCTCGGATGCAGACCATCTGGACCCGGGGATTTATTAGCCTTCAGTCCTATCAGTCTACTCATCACAGTTTCTTTCCTAATGTCAATCTGTTTCAATTCCTCTGATATCTTATGACCCTGGCCGATCCATACATCTGGGAGATTGCTGGTGTCCTCCCTGGTGAAGACAGATCTAAAGTACGCTTTAAATTCTGTTGCCATTTCCCTGTTTCCCATAACAATTTCTCCAAATTCATTCTTCAAGGGGCCAACATTGTTCTTAACTGTCTTCTTTCTCTTCACATAGCTAAAAAAGCTTTTGCTATCCCCTTTTATATTCCTGGCTAGACTGAGCTCATACCTGATTTTTTTCTCTCCGTATTGCTTTTTTAGTTAAGATCTGCTATTCCTTAAAACTTTCCCAATCATCTGTATTCCCACTCATCTTAGCCCTGTCATATTTCTTTTTCTTTAATGCTATGCAATCTCTGACTTCCTTTGTCAACCACTGTGGCCCCTTCCCCCTCTTTGAATCCTTCCTTCTCATTGGAATGAACTGCTTTTGCATTTTTGTATTATCCCCAGGAATATCTGCCACTGCTGATGCACTGTCTTTCCTGCCAGCGCATCCGCCCATTTAACTTTGGCCAGCTCTTCCCTCATGGCTCCGTAGTCTCCTTTATTTAATTGCAACACTGACACCTCTGATCTGCCCTTATCCCTCTCAATTGTAGATAAAAACTTATCATGTTATGATCACTACTTCCTAATGGCTCCTTTACTTCAAGATCATTTATCAATTCCTGTTCATTACACATCACCAAGTCCAAAATAGCCTCTTTCCTGGTTGGCTCATGCACAAGCTGTTCCAAAAATACATCCCTTAGACACTCCACAAACTCCCTATCCTGGGGTCCAGCACTTACCTGATTCTCCCAGTTCACCTGCATGTTGAAATCTCCCATAACGACTGCATTAACTTTAGCACATGTCAATGTTAACTCCCTAATCAACTTGCACCCAATAACCACGCTACTGTTTGGGGGCCTGTACGCAACACCCATTAGGGTCTTTTTACCCTTACTGTTCCTCAGCTCAATCCACACAGATTCTACTTCCCCTGTTCCTAAGTCACCCCTTGCTAAGGGCTGAATCTCATTCCTAACCAACAGGGCCACCCCACCCCCTCTTCCCATATTTCTGTCTCTACGATAGCACGTATACCCCGGTACACTCAATTCCCAGGCCTGATCCCCTTGTAGCCATGTCTCCGTTATCCCAACAATATCGTAGTTCCCCATTTTCAGCTGAGCTTCAAGCTCATTTGTCTCATTTCTGACACTACGTGCATTCAAGTATAGAATTCTTAGCCCATTCCTCCTCTCTTTGCTTAAAACTCTGTCTATTGTACCTACCCAGCTCCTTGAACTTCCATCGAGCTAATTGCACCTTGAATTTTGATGACCTTCTCAAGATCATCCAAACCTTCTACACATTTAACCCCATGCTCCTTCTGACCAACCCTCTGTACATGTAACTTTTCCAACACGTTCTGTCTCACCTTTCTCCTTTACACAATTAATATTTGGGAAACGTGTATTCCCCACCTGTTCCATATTCTTCATCATATCATCTTCTCTCGTATTCTGGATCCCTGCCCCCCTGCACATCTAGTTTAACCCCCCCCCCCCCCCGAGCAGCACTGGCAAACATTCCTGCAAGAATGTTAGTACCCCTCCAGTTCAGATGTAGACCGTCCCTTCGAAACAGATCCCAACGTCCCTGGAACAAAGACCAATTATCCAAAAACCTGAACCCTTCCTTCCTGCACCATGCTCTCAGCCTCGTATTAATGTGCATAATCATTCTATTCTTCGCCTCACTCGCACGTGGCACAGGTAGCAATCCCGAGATTGTCACCCTGGAGGTCCTGCCTTTCAGCTTCACTCCTAACTCCCTGAACTCTCTAAGCAGGACCACCTTACTCACCTTACCTACATCGTTGGTCCCTACATGGACCACTACATCTGGGTTCATGCCCTCGTTCTCAAGAATAGCCTGCAACCGATCTGAGATGTCCCGGACCCTGGCACCAGGGAGGCAACATACCATCCGAGACTCCCGATCTGCCCCACAAAATCTCCTATCTGCCCCCCTGACTATAGAATCCCCTAAAACTATCGCTCTCTTCTCTTCCCTCCTCCCCTTCCTAGTTGAGGGTTCAACCTCTGTGCCAGAGGCAGGACCACTACAACTCATTCCAACTACAACACACAGATATCTAAAAGATATAGCATTTCAGGACCGGCAGACTTGGGACTGCATTACACCCTGGGAGTGAGTGTTGCAGCCGGAGGCTGAGGGAACATCGCCGTTGTGTGAAGAGACGTGGCTGCCGAGGCAGAATTCACGTAACAGAACGAAACTCAGGGTCCTAATATCTCCCCGCTTCACCATCCTACTGTGCAGAAACTCGGGGTCTGTTCAAAGCTCGGCGTAAATTTATTATCAGTGTTGGCGTACACTATACAACCCAGAGATTGATCTTCTTAAGGACAGTCATAAAACAACGAGAAGACAGGGAGACCTGTCAAATATAGGCAGACAACCCTGAACACGTGTTCATTCTCCTCTCATCCTCGACGAGTTTAGTCTTGCTCGTCGCTCTAATTGGCTCGTTGATTCGCTGTCAGAAATCGACGTAGCATACACCCCCGCCGATAGACGTGGCTGCACTCTCCGCACTCATCAACGCCGAATCTACAGGAGATCTCAGAAGCACCAGGTCGTGTAGTCGGCCCAAAAGTACATCCTTCGAAGGGACACTGCGGGTTGAAATCGATCACAGTTCAGAAGAATTGTATTTGGTGGAAGAAGTGTATCCAGTAGTTTTGTAGGGTGTCTGCAAGATGTCACCGTTGGTCACTGGCTCTCTCTTCCCGGAGGTCGTGCACTCTGCTTCACAGAGATAATACGAAACACTGACCCTCTGGACACACCACTCTCTGCCTAGAAGGCGTCACCATTCACCGTCTGGGTCAGACTGACGTAGAGGCAGCGGGGATGTTTGCTTCATGATTAATTCATCATCGTGCACAGTTGGTAGGTCGGGTTGCGGTGGTACCGGACGCTGATGAAACTGTATGTTCAGCTTCTGGTTGCACTATTGTATGCAAGGTGTTATTAAACTGGAAAGAGTGCAGAAATGATTTACAACATTCTCCCAGGGTTTGGGGAACTGATTTGAATGGAGAGTTTGGACCAGCTAGAGCTTTATTCCAGTGTTCGCTCTGGGGATGGCAAGCTGGAATGCGCTCGTCTGCAGACTGCTTTGCGTTGGCCCTTGCCAACGACATTCATGGACACAGGGACTTGGGCGATATTATATTTGTTGTGAGTGTGATTATATGCTTACTGCTGTTGTGTATGTGTAGTATGTACCATGTGCTGAGTGTGACTGTTCGTACAGAGTCATGGACACAGGGACTTGGGCGATATTATATTTGTTGTGAGTGTGATTGTATGCTTACTGCTATCATATATGTGTAGTATGTACCATGTGCTGCGTGTGACTGTTCGTACAGAGTCATGGACACAGGGACTTGGGCGGTATTATATGTGTTGTGAGTGTGATTATATGCTTACTGCTGTTGTGTATGTGTCGTATGTACCATGTGCTGTGTGTGACTGTTCGTACAGAGTCATGGACACAGGGACTTGTGCGATATTATATTTGTTGTGAGTGTGATTGTATGCTTACTGCTGTTGTGTATGTGTAGTATGTACCATGTGCTGCGTGTGACTGTTCGTACAGCGTTTGGTATCTTATCCCGGAGGAACGTTGTTTTCTCTGGCTGCATTCTTCGCTATATATGTGCGGTTGGATGATAATTAAAGTTGAATTTCAACTTGAACTTGAGTGTAGGAGACTGAAAAGCGATCTAATGGAGGCGTATAAAATCAGGGTGGGTGTAGAGGGTGAGAATCAGTATTTGTCCATAATTAGAGTGTGAACGACGGGGCTGCTGACGTTTAAGGTGAGAGTGGAAAGGGTTAAGAGGAGCAGGCGCAGCATCTTTTACAGACGAAGAACGATATCCATGAGCTGCCAGACGAAGTGGTTGATGCAGGAGCAATGGTAATTGTCGAATGACAGCTGGCCAGATGCATGGATTAGAAATTTTTACATTGTATTGGTCAAACGCTGGTAAATCTGACTGGGTTGGATGAGGGACGTCACTTGCCCTCAAAGCCCAGCTTCCCTGCTCCATGACTCTCCGACTGCATGGTTCTAATTTCACATCAGTTCGTTTTTGTGTTGATTTGTTTTGTTAATATAAGGTATCTTTGGGCGCTGCGGTGGAGAAACGTCCCCAGCAGAAGAGCTGTAAGACGCTCCTTCCCTCCGCTACCCTGCAGGTCAAGGTTGGGTAAGGTGAGGCATCTGCTTATATTTTACTTCCCCCTTTCCTCTGCAATATGATCGCCCGAGGACGTCAGTGTGTGATGATGCCAAACTTTTACAGGAATTTAATAAAGCTCAGCATGAATTATTGAATTGACCAAATTTAGTATTACGTAAAAATCACGTGGTAGACAATAGACTTTCTATTTGCCTACACCCGAACTTTATAACTATACAAAAGGATCACAAGCGTACACAAGTATTTCTTCCTCTAACTATTGCTTACACATTGTCCCGTTCAAAGTAAATATGTATTTCGCGCCTTTTCTCAGTTCCTCTCTGAATTTCCGCTGCGTTAATCCATAGATACACGTGTTTGTGCAGGTACTGAGAATCTGCATCATAAACCCAACCTGCTGGGCGATATACACTGGGTTACTCAAGAACCGATCAGGGTAGAAAAAGTTTCTCACCGGCCAGATCAAAGAATGCACGACATATAGCATCCATAGTAACATGAAATTGGCCGAAATGGTGAAAAGTAAAATCATGGACTTTTTCCGATTCCTCTCCTCTGCATCATCCTTTGAATTCTCTCCATTGTTTCGGAATTGCTTGCGAACTTTATTTGCCGCGATAATATGTCTGACGGTCAGAGCATTGCAGAGTGAAATGAACAGGATTGGTGATAAGGGGGTTATGATGCTGTCGATCCACTCGTAAGCTCTCCACAGCGGTGACGTCACAAAATCAGGCATTCCAACGCAGCCCCATCCGACATTGTTAATCATAACTAAAGGTTTATGCAAAAAATGGAAAGGGATTGTCCTCACGCAGCTTGATACAATCACCACAGCGATAATCACCGAAGCTGTTTTCTCGGTGCAATATTTTAACTGAAGCTTCTGACAGCAAATTGCCACAAAGCGATCGAAGGTAAAAGCGACGGTAAACCAGACAGAACAGTCCACAGCGATAATGTACGGGACAAAATTGATACTACACACTGGCGTGAGATACAGAAAATTCAATGAGAAATACATGAAATTAACCCGACGTATTATCACTTCGACAATAACCACCAGCAGATCCGCCGTTGACATGGCCATCAGGTAGCGAGTGATGCATTTGGACAAACCGCACCTTCCTCGTGACAGGATCACAATTGCCATCAGGTTCACTGCAAGAAACAGGAAATGTACAATTATGTTGCCATAATTACAGTGTATATAAAGACATTTAAGTATATGGAGACTAGTATGATTTCTCCCAATTCTGTATTGAATAAATTTCATTTTATGATCACAAGTTACCTCCTGCATGAGGGAACAGATGAAGTAAATCTAATTGTTGAAGTTACTCGATGAGCTGACAAGCAAAATGCGATGTCAGTAACAATCACAACTGCCCAGATGACTCACGATCGATCCTAAACTTTAGATATCTTTCTCTGTGCCCATCGGCTGCGTCACTCGCTGAAAATTTCCAGCATTTTATTTTTTTAAATTTCTTTTTAAAGGAACATGTGACATGTTTATTGTAGAATTTTATAGTGGCCGGTGAGAGAAAACGCGTAAGGCGTTTTTATCTCCCTGCTGTACGGTTAACCCTGGCACCATTAACCACTGCCCCATTGCTCTGTGCTCTCTGCCACAGGCAGGGCTTCTGATATTACACTGGGTAATGATAATAGTCACGCATTAGGATTTAAATGAGGAGACATGTTTCACTCAGAAAGCGGCGGAACTCAGGAGTCCTTTGTACTGGAGGGAGGTAGATGACCAGACACTGATTTTACTAAAGGTGAAGGAGGATTGATTTTTTGATTTAGTTTTATGAATTGTGGGATAAAGGGACACATATTTTGTGAGTCCATCTTAGTCCGGGGGATCGTCCCTTCGCTTGTTGGTGTGGTGGAGTTTTGATGAGAATGAAAAATATCAATTGACGGAACGCAGAAGTGTGCAGGTATCGACGTTTCGGATCGAAGCATTGCGTTCAGACCAGCGAGTATCAGAATCTGCACCTCCCGAATCTCCAGGAGAATGGGAACTACTGGCGATGGGCATCACTGACTCATAACGCGACAAATACACTTATTCTAGTCCGTTGGTGAACCACAAACTGAACCAAATAAACAGCAGAGAGCTCCACATCAACAGCAGTTGCGAAAACCGGATAATGGGTAAATATTATTGATTTAATATGCCTGTATGATGTTCAGATCAACTGACATTAGAAAAGAAACATTAATCATCTCTGTTCTGATCCCTGTGCATCAATAGAGCATTTTCCACTTACTCATATGACTTATTTATTGAAATTTATGGAAGCAGTACATTTCCTTGTCTCCGTTAATAATTCATTGAAGAACTTTTAAACCAGTTGCTTTTATCCACACTAAACACTCCACACGGATAAAGACTGACCACAGCCGTACAGTGATATTTAACTTCAATCGTCT